>NW_026849645.1:0-22117 GCF_030869305.1 Colletotrichum tamarilloi
CCCTAACCCTAACCCTAACCCTAACCCTAACCCTAACCCTAACCCTAACCCTAACCCTAACCCTAACCCTAACCCTAACCCTAACCCTATATACTAACTTTAAGTAGCTACTTTTAACTTTGCTATTAGCTTATTATTAATAAGGTTTTTTATATATATAAGTCTACGTATAATTTCGTATTTTATAAATTTACCGTTTTAATAATTTTTTAAAAAGGATATTAAAGGGGCTAGGTACTTATATATTTTATATATATTTATTTAGGTATTTATATAGTTATAATAAAATAGTAAATTAGGAAATAAAGTACTTTAATATAATAATCGAGTAGAAAAATAAAAAAATAGAAAAGTAAAAAAGTAAAAAAGTAAAAAAGTAATAGGGTATAGGTAACTTCGATTATCAAAACTAAGTATATAAAGAAACTATTTTAAAACTACTTAAGATTAGTATTACTAATATTTTAATATAAAAATAAAAATAGCGTTTATTAGTTAAAATAACTTAATTATATATTAAAGGTATAAAAGTACTAAGGGCGTTCCGAAGCCTTTATTATTAATATATCCCCTAGGACTATTATTTATTTACTATTTAGTCCTTATACTTACTTTTTACTTACCTTACTTACCCCCCTTACCCCGATCGCCCGTCCTTATGGTAGTAGGTAATCTAGCCGTACCTGAGCGACATAGTGGCGTATGTTTCTTAAGAAATAGCGAGCTTTATGGCGAACCAAACTTGCACAGCCGGCTGATTATTCACTAGAATGTTCACCGTCTAGCCACGATGGTGTTGGATGAACATATAGGTATGAAATACTGCCCGAGTGTGAGCAGCTGAGACCGATCGCACTTGCTCGCGAGATGCAATCGATTGGCAGACGGCATTCGAACAGAAACTGCACATTTCACGGGTGCTGCTTTGATTGAAGATCGACATTTCTGTGATGATTTGATGGCAACAAGGTTATCAGTGCCTTTGTATGTCCAACCTGCAGTCGACACTCACCGTGGCGTCTGAGTAACGGCCTGAAACCAGCAACGTAGCCTAAGCCCCGGTCTTCTCAGCCAAGTTGTCAACATCACCTGACAGACGCGTCCATATTGGGTTCGAGAACGAGGCAGCTGCGGATGCTCCGAAAGGGTGGCAGAGATGAAAATACTGAAGAGCGGCTTAGAATAGAAAGTGGAAAATTTGCCGAGGTACTCGTGATCTCCTAACAGAGAGGAGGTGGCAACAATTATTCTCGAATCCAATGAAGATGTCGCATTTGTTCACGGCTGTCGGCGACCCCTCACTCAGGGAGATTGATCGACGCGGGATGAGACCGCCTCCGTGCTGCAGCTCGTCCAAGACAGCTGCCGCCTATTGGGCACAATGAGAAGATGCGCAAGACAGTGGCTTTTCTGTGAAGCGATCAGGAAGATAAGAATGTTCCGAGAGAAGAAGTCCACAACTCCTAACGTTGGTGAGCATCCACTATTGTATAGAATTCAAGGCAGATGTGGATGATGATGGAAGGTCTGCTGTGATAAGGCGGCCATTGGCCATTCATTATTTCTTTTTGGATGAGGAAACAGAGCGCACTGGTAGAACTTACCGTCGCTCATAAAGCTGCTGTTTGTGGTTGGCTAGAAAAGCATGACACCGGATCCTGGTTTGAGTCTGGAAACATTTTGAAGAATGATACTTTTTTAATATTTAATAATTAAAAGAATTTTATAAATTTAGCTTATTACAAAGCCCGCTAATACCAAGCACGCCGTGACACTATCGTCTTACATCCATAGCTATTACAAGCGGACTGAATACGGCTAAAACGATAGATGAATTCATGAATTAACATCTCGAAAGAACTACATAAAATTTCTCAAGGAACTACATATTAGCCTGCTTATAGATATTCCAAGACCTCGAATGGGAAATCCATTGAAAACAGGCATCCCAATTACCATCGATATCTTCATCCTTTGGGACGTCTTCAGCAATCACCTCCTGATATCTCATTCCCTTAGCGTGTAGATGTGACCTGCGGTGGGTCCACGAGATATTAGCACGACTACCTATCTTCATACGTTTGTCAAAATGATTCATCCTCCATTGAAGCCAGATCAAAGCTCAAGTCGACGTTAGAGTCAAAGGACTTTCGTTGGCGAATGCTTTCGCTCTCGCCCGACTTCTTCCGGTCTTCAACATCTCCAAGAACAGAGCCAGGAGCATCATGGTCGATGTCACAACAGTTGGTGATGTTGGTGCTCACCTTCGCAGCAGCATGACCCTTGGGAGACGATGAGAGAATCTCACCAATAGATTTCTTTGGACGGAGTGTGTTCACGCGAGCGGAAGTGCCGAAATCAGCAAGCATATCCCTTTCTTCCATGGGTGGTTGCTCTATACTGGTGGTGGCGGTGGGAATGCTGGCGTCGGGCTGAACGCTGGTGGAGGGTGGAGTGCTGGGCAGGAGCTGGTTGTTGGTAGTAGACCAGCTGTTACGAGTTGGCTGGCTACTACTCATAGATCGTTTTCTTCGAAAGAGCTGGTTGGTGCCGACTGGCTGGCTGTGGTTGGTCGGCTGTGTGCTAGTGTGGATCTGGTCATTGGTGGTAGACTGATTGCTGCGAGTTGGCCGGCTACTGCTGATAGACTGCCTTCTGCGGGTGGGCTTGTTGCCAGTGATGCTCTGGTCACCAAGGACTTGCTGCTTAATAAAGCTGAGGCGGCTGCTGCCGAAGGGGTCTCCATCATCAGCGGACTGATCATTCTTATTTGGATGATTGAGGCTGTTTTCCAGGCAACTTCTAGCCTTTTTCAACCTCAGAGCGTTTTGATCTTTCCAAGCCGCATTGAATACGACAGAAACCACTGTCCGAACGGTCTTTTTGGCGAATTGCATCGTAGGTGGAGCAATTCTGTGAATACTGTACTGAATGGCGTCCAAGACATCGATATCCCGTTCGTTGTTCTCCTGCACAAGAACCCTGAGCGAGTCAAGTTTTGACTTGGAAAGCTCCATCATCGTCTGTAAGACAGCCTCAGCCACAACAGCTCGCTTGAAAACCAGGCAAGTAGTGTGTTCCTGACCGCTAGCGACGGGCGAATAATGATAAGGGTGGACTTGATCAGTGCCTTCACGAACCAATAGTGTGGCCACTTCATCGATTGCTTTCTGGGCTCTGCATTGAAGGAATGAACCGTCAAAATCGATACCTTTGATGATGAGTTGCCTGAAGCTTCCTAAAAAGTCTTCTTCGCTGACCAGAAACCGAGTTGGTGAGAGCAGTCCACCAATAAAGTCAGGATGGCAATTGGGACTCGGGCGCGAATTCAACATTGTGATGATCCCCAGACTTTCACGAGGAATCTGATCGAAAGACTCATGAATGGATGCTCCTTCACAATTTTGAACACGACTGAGCTGACGATGTGCTAGGTTCAGTCCATATTCCGTTAGGTAGGGATGGGCAACCTTGGCAAGAGAGCTCAGCTGCGGACTCAACGCTCGATACTTGATGTCGATGATATCAAATATGTCAGCGACTTCGGTAGAATATTCGAGTTTCAACAGAGCTTGAAGCGCTGCCTCCGCTAGAACCGCACGTTCGATGGCGCCTGCATTGATAGCGCTCTCAACAGCCTGGAACGGGCCGTCGACCATGCTGCAGAATTCGACTCCCCCAACGGCTGAAAGAATGCTGCCAGCAACAATTCCCACAACGCCGCCCAGCGGACCAAGCAAAGGAGGGCCGTCCCAAACCGGTCTTTCAGCAGAATCAGAGAAAAGCCTCAGAACATCACAAACTCCTTCGCCGTCACGTTGCAGCGGTCCGTTGAGTTCCAATCCACTGGATAGAGAATTATGGTCCATGCCTGATGGTTTGGTCTTGTCAGAACGGAACATACTTTGGGACATACTCAGAAACCCACCAGGACTATATCGCAAGAACTCGCTGTTCGTTAGTCGCGAATCTGGCAATTCGGTACCTGAGCATAAAGGAAGGGCGTTCCTTGTGGAAAAGAGGTTAACTTCGTTGGTGCGATTGCCAAGATAGTAGCCGCTCAAGTTGTTAATGTAGTAGCTGCCAGGCCTACCGTTGTAGTTATTGAGGTTGCCGCTATAGTTACTGCCAGAGTTACCATGACAGGCATTGAAGTTGCCGCCGTAATTACTGCCAAGGCTACCGTGGTATGTGTTGAAATTGCTGTCGTGGTTCCTACCAGAGTTACCGTGAGATGAAGTGAAGTTGCCACCGTGGCTGCTGCCAGGGTTACCGTGATAGTCGTTGAAGGTGCCGCCGTAGCTGTTGCCAGAGTTACGATAGTAGTTGTCAAAGTCGCCGCCGTAGCTGTTGTTGATGCCTGCTATCTTTCCGAAGTCCCTAGCCTTGTCATTGCTCATCTGGTCTCTCAACCTGATTGTACGGATAACGTCGTTGCGCCTGGACCTATGATCATCGTTTCTTCCGTGACTTTCGCCATAAGCCTGGTCATTGCATCCGCCGTTGTGGCAATTTACGTCGTCCATGGTGCACGTGTCTTCTCTGTGGTCATCTTTGTATCCCGCTACGCCGCTATTGTAATGATTGAAATGTTGATCGTACTCGTTTTCGCGGATGTGGAGCTTGATCCGGCTTTTATCAACGTTGGGTTCGCTGACGTTTCTGCCGTTCTTCTTAGCACCGTCACTAGTACAGAAGCCGATTCCATGGCAATTATGAATGGCGTCAATGGCGCCGCGCCTGACACTGTGGACTTGCAATTTGCGAGTCCGTGCAGCAGGATTGACGTTGACGAACTTGATGCCAAATCGGTGTGGATATGGAAAGTGGCCGCTATCAAAGAGGGAGATGAAAGCAACGTAGTTGATACCATAATCGCCACCGATCGAAGTACCTGAGTTCTTCTGGGCATGGCCGCCGCCATAGCAATGAGTCCCAATAGAAACGAATCCTCCATCATTGGTAGCTTGAAGGATTGGTGCTCCAGACTGACCTGTTGCTAATTGTCAGTGTCGTATCAAAGTTAAGTAGGACTAAGGGTGACCCTGCTCACCAGAAAATGTAGAGATATGATATTCGATCATTTTGCGCTCACTGTCTTGGATGCTGTAGTTGACGCGAGTGAATTCTTCGTACATCTGCGCACCCTCCTCGTCATCATCTCCACTGGGATGTTGAAAATGCTTATCGCCAGGATAACCGACGACACCGAGCCGTAATCCGATGCCGTTAGTAGGGGTGTCTTGGAAAGGGATTGTTCTAAGATTTCCTGTAAAGGGGCGGTTCAACTTCAAGAAGGCGACATCATGTGCGCGTTTGTTGTTGCCATTGGCCCAGTGCGCTGTGGTCACCACGTGTTCTCCAAACCTGCCTTGTACTTTCGATGTGCCAACAGAAGCAAGGCCAGAGTAGCCGATGAAGCATTTGATCTCAATAGCTGCCTGCCAGCGATTCCTCCAGTCGTAAACAACGTGTCCTGCGGTTACGACGGTGTCTGGGCTGACCAGCCAACCTGTGCCCATCATCCAGATGGTTTGATCATTGCCACTATTGAATCGAGCTTGAATCTTGACGATTGCTGAAAAGCTCAGCATTATCCAACGTTGTAATAGTGCTGCTGTACAACTTACAGCGAAACTTGCCGCCATCAGCAAAGTCTTGGGGTTCGACGAGGCGACGCTTGTCCTTGCCAAACACCGATTCCATACCGATGGTACCATCGTCGGGTAGGATGGCCGAATCTGCCGGAAGTTCAGGCGTCGAGGACTGCAAAGTCCATATAGCGGCACGGGAGAGCAGGTGGTGAGCCATGTCTACCTTCTTTTTCCCAATATGAAACTTTGATAGCCCAGAGTGAACGACCGTGAAGTAAGGAGCGGTCGAAATTAATTATAATGATGAGGAAACGATGCGCACGGCTGCGACTGTCGCTACACTTTAGCGTACTGACGAAGGAAATTTCTGCCTTCGAACTTTGTCGCTTCTGTTCATGCATATGTTACATGGCTTATGGTGTCTATGCTTGCAGATAGTCGCTTTTATGTACCTCTTTGGGTTCCCACGGGAATGTCTTGTCACATGTGACAGGAAGCGGGAGGCTAGCGACGCATTCGGGGAAATAAGTGTCTTGCTCTTGCCCATGGTACATTCAGGATTCATGTATGTAGCATTCAACACTTCTATTCTTACCGAACTAACGCCACACCTGATTCTCCCCTGACATAATGTCTCTGCCTCATAAACTTTTGGATGGCATGCAAGATTTGACTGACTTGAGACAGAGAGACATGCTTGCAGATGAAATTATAACACGTAGAATGTCATCCTGATGTTGATGAAAATGGATCATTGGTTGATGTGACACTGTGAATGCCTGGTTGGTATGCACACGAGGCAGAAGGGAGGGGTCGATGAATATTACCTCCAAGCTGATGCGGTTGAGACAGAGCCGGTACATCACTAGCTACACAATCATAACCCCCTGCCTTTGAACAAGACATCAATAAGATCAGCGAAGTATCACCAATCACTACTGATTCAGAGTAAAAAGTTGCAATAGAAAGTCGTATTGAAGGGCTGTTGGCAAATGGCCATAGCCTTGAGGCCACAAATTGCAGGTATTGAGATTCGTCATTCAACCAGGAGGCTTGGAGATTGAGCTGAAATACGTCTTTGCCACGGTTTTTGATTATATGGCTTGCAGTGCTAGTAACCCAAATGTCTTTTCTCTCTGGTACTATGGCTTTTTCTTGAGTGCCATTGAATCATGGGGGACTCTGGCCTTGGTCTGTCGGATCTCACCAACCCCCTTGCATGTGATAGTGCATCAATCTGCATCCAGGGCTACGTATTACAGCTAGATGAGGAAGATTTGGAGCTATGGTTTCCAAAGGTTGAGAAGTTTGTGGATGGCGGCGAAGTACATCGTCGCAGTTCGGACTTCATCTAGAACAAAACGTAGTATGACTTACCGTATCGCCTTCTGGTTTCCCTCTTCCTCGTCTTCCAGTTCCTCGCTGATGTGCTCAAAGTCTTTGCATATGGCGCATCGGCCCAGAGAGTACGTCCACCTTCGTGCAGCCGGATTCATTAACAACGGGCCCAGAACGAAAAACCTCTCCTACATCACGCCTGGAGTCTGAGTTTTACAAATCTGTCGAGCTTCAAAGATTCCTAGCCTACAAACTGGAAAGCTTGCCAGTCAAATCCTATGATCTGACCACCTCATGGATGACGATGAAGACGAATCTACCAACGGCAGCTTGCGATCCATACGAACCACTCCTCGCATGTCTTCCACAGACTCACAACATTCTTCGAATAGTACATACAGAGTGCGGGCAGACTGCGAAAACTAAGAATGGAACATCGAGTTACCTCAGACATTGGGTAGTTTTCCCACCAACATTCGTCAAGTTTGAGTTAGCCAAGCAGCATTGCGGTGCGGAAAGAAGTCCTTTTCAGGTGGGACTTGCACACAGGGGTCTTTCTCGAAAGATTGCTATGGTATCTAATCTCTTAGATACGAATGTGAAACGTAAATTGGCCAGTCCAAGACCAGTGTACATAAGATACACCATCACACTCCATGGGTTTACGAGTTGAAAATGCTCGACGTCGCATAATACACATTGCAAACAACTATATAATTCACTGATCAGTGTGAATTAACCAATATTCCTTACTACGACTTCCAGGACTTTATTTTAAACCTCGACTCCCGCATAGGTGAGTAGGGAGATCTGGTTGGTAATCGTTCCATCCTCTCGAAGAGCCTCTCGCGAAACGGGTCCATTAACGTGGATATCAGAAGATCAACCAACACAATGCAAGTTTCTGCGACTTTTGGTTGAAATTTCTGCATTCGTTCAATGTGGTGAGACCATCGCATTCATGCCCGTCACTAAACACGCAATGCAAGAATATTTCGATGGGAGGCTATGGTTGTAAGGACAACGCATCAAAACGTGAAGGGGGTGACATCACACTGTGAATATTTTACATCAAGAGATACTTGCCCTCCATGTCTAGGTAGAAACCTGCCATGAATGAAGATGTTCGATCACTCCTGCCTACCTCCCCGAAGTCCAAGTCTTCAAGACAAGGAATTTGAGTTGGAAATATAGATGCTATGTGATCATAGGAGATAATCTTGTTCTCAGGCGGGCACAGTCCCGCAACAATTACGATGCATCTTTCTATTTTTCCAGATATTTCCAACTAAGGGCGTGATCATGCGTCCTCCCCAGTGTGAAAGGGTTCTCCTCATCCAATACCGATGCCTAAAGTACCTGATACTCTTGTACTAAAACCTTTACCCTGACAATCAAGTACTGTAATACATTTGTCAGTAAAATGTTTCACTCCAGGCATGGGTTTCAGCCAACACCACCCAGCCCATCCTGATATGAGAATTTAGGGTCAATAACACGCCACCAGCGTTCAGCCCGCCACCAGTGTTCAGCTCGATGCCAGTATTCCCACCGCCACCAGCGTTCAGCCCGCCACCAGTGTTCAGCTCGACGCCAGCGTTCAGCCTGCCACCAGTATGAATTTGGTGCTGTTTTACAGCTGCAGAGCTGTCGCCACGCGCTTCAGTTGAATGCGCCCAGCAGCATTCGTTGCCCCGCTGTAAGTCGTATCTGATAGGCGAACGTATTTAACTGTTAATCCATCGATATACGTCAGACTGGCTGGATGGGTCCTTGGTAGCTGAATTGTAAGCCGTTTCTGGCCCTGTCCTCTTACTGTTGTTCTACTTCCTGCCCTTCCCTTACTATTGTCCATTTCTGGCCTTCTCGGATTCTGGCTCTGTTAACGCCTGGGCTTTGAGTACTTGCCGGCTACGGAGGTAAGTTGCTAAGCTATATAAGCCACGGCTCCATACCAGCGCTATAAAAGATGTTATGTATGAAATTTCGCAAAACCCATTACGCCTTTTACTATACAAATCAAGGGAACACGCTAGAGAAAAAAGGACTTGGTTTGGGGGCAAAAGGGAAGATTTTTAACATTTATTAAATTAAAGAATTATTCGGCATTATTAAGTTAATCGCTATTGAAAAGCTCTAAATTATGCTATATAATACTAATACGATCTACCGTATAGCTATTTATACAAGATTTATATATAAAGCAATACTTTTTAAAGGAATAACCCTATCCTAGGCTAATTCTTAGAAGCTTAATCAATATTATCCCAGCTCCAGGTAGTATTGAAAATATTACTGTTTATCTGCTCCTCTAGGGCCATGATGCCTGACCCATTATAACCAATACCAACCAGCCCCAAGTCTAAATCCGCTGTATCCTGAGCTGTCGCTTCCATCTCAAAGTTATCTCCGACAAGTAGCTGCTCGATGGACTCCAAAGGGGAGAACGACTCTAAAAGATTCGCCTCCGTGGTTTCCTCGCCTGCCGGGAAAGTCGCGTCAAAACCACCAAGATCTCCAGTTCGGCTCGATTGATTCATCATTTGCTGCTCGTCCGCCGACAAGTCTACTTGTGCCAGCATGGTTGTGAGAATAGTCCACGTCGCGGTCCCCATCCTATTCAAGTTCTTCAACTTCTCCAATATATATAGCGCACATCCAAGCGCCTGAATCGCTCTCAGTCTGTGCGGAATCCATGTTCGGCTCGTATCACGAAGAAGAGCGGAGCATAAAGTCGATGCGGTGTCGAACGGACAGAATTGCACTAAGAAGTACTTGGAGTGGATTGGGTGGCAGAGGGTAAAGAACTCTTTGCTGATGCGCATGAGATGGATCGCCACTTGAATCGCCGCTTCGCGGAGACTACTTGCCTCGGTGTCTCTGCAATTCGGATGAGGAGGGCTCAATAAATATCGTCGTAAGTATGCCAACAGAGCCATGTATCCCATACAATGTAACTTGATCCTGCGAAACTTGTTCGCAAAGAGATCGCCGTCGCCGATCGCACCGCTCCCGATGGTGCTGTATACAGTTGGCAGGCCACGGATCCAATCATTGACGAATTGAATCTTGGCATGCGGGCTGTTCGCATCGCTCAGAGGGTCAGACAGAAATGCCCAGAGTCGATACTCGCGAATGATGATTGCTGCCGCAGATGTCTCCTCGCTTACGCTGTCTGCAAGTTCGAAACGGGGGTTTGGTGGGGGGACTTGGCCGAATTCTTGTATGATGCGTGGTCTGCCGAACGAGCCGGAGAAAGTCCTGAGCAGGTTACAGTTGTGGTGAGAATGGTCTTGGGGTCATCGAAATATGACAGCAGAGTACTTACGTGTCCCAGATGTTTAATATGTACCACATCCTCCGTCTCACTTCTCGTTCACACGTCGAGATTTCCTGCGCCGCGCTGTCGATATGTAGACCGATCTCCTGTGCTTCCCGGACGGCTGAACATATCAAATGCCACGATCTGGTGACCTCGACCCGATTCTTCAACCACCCGCCAGCAAGAAATAATCGCTGTATGAGCGGCAATCCACCCTCACCGGGTGGTATGAAAGTGCTTAAGCGTTGCGCAGCCTCATGCATACGCATCCCAAGGTGGTCGACCGACTCTCCCAGTTCGGATTCCAGTTTCTGATCCGTGGAAGGCCAAACGAATTGCGTGCCCAGAGCACACATTTGCAGTACTAGACTGGTAAGCGCTACGTCAGACATGGCTTTCGACGCTCGTCTCCCCCACCATGTTGCATAATCTGCGACGAAGGTGGTTTGGTGGATGGCTTCGTAGTGGTAGTTAACGTGGCTGAAGTAAACTGATATGAGGATATCTGTGTATGGTCGGGGAGGCACAGCTCGGAGCGCTTCCTGTATCTCTAGCGGAAAGTCCTTCGAGATGACGGGACTGGAGGAGTGGCTACTCGGAATGATGCTTGCAAAAAGATTGCTGTCCGTATAGCCTAGAGCTTTCAAGGCAGCTGGAATCTCGATGTTGCCAGTGTTGTCAGGATCATTTGATTCAATGCATGCTGGCTTCGATATGTGACATCTGGGCACTCCAGAGTTTGGGGAACCACTCTGCGATCCTGGTTCTCCATTGCCCGTAAGCGGCCTACCGATTCGGGATCATCTCAGCACGGCACACTAACAACACATCAGAAACAATTACTCACCTTTTTGGGGATGCCGAGACCCCCTTTTCAAGATTGTCAAACTGGCACTGGTGTGCTACCCGCCTTGCGAGACAGTGATTACAAGGCCATTGTCGGTCGCATTTCCGCTTGAGCTTCCGGCATTGCAGACAAGCCGAAGCGACTCTGCCGCCTCGCCGAGCTTTGGCGCCTTGAAACCCCCGCTCTCCTGGCGACGAAAGCATTTTGGGATTTGTCTTCGTCAGCGGCGCCAGGTTCCAAAGTTGTGAAGTGTGGTAGGTAGGATGATGTTAGAAAAGCAATCCCGCAAAACTGCGGGGTTAAGATATAGCGTTCAGTCTGCGATAAGCACGGACACCTAGATAAATAGAGAACTATGGGGCAATGTAGCGAGCTTTACGTCATATGTACAACTTTCATCCGCAATGGAGCGGGCAATACGCTCGTAGACGGACGACCCGACTAACTATGTCCAGGGAGCGTGGAGTGTTCTCCAAATTCTGGCAATACAAAAACTGGCATACGTGCCATTCCAAGGGCACTGATGCCTGGGATAGTAGTCCCGGATGGCATGTTCATCTGACATTCACGCCTAGCCGCTTTCTGGGTTCTGTCCTCCCTCGAACAGTCGAACATGTACTCCTCTAAGCTCACCTGGCTCGTCACAGGCGCCAACTCTGGCCTGGGGCTTTGCATAGTCCAACAAGCGCTCCGCCAGGGACACACCGTCATTGCCACAGCCCGATCTCTCGCCAAGTTTCCCGAGAGCCTTCGAGATGCTCAGAACGCTCATCTTTTCGAGCTCGAAGCCACTAGCTCGGCGTTCATCATAACGAAATTCGTCGACGACCTCATCTCCCGCTTCGGCCATATCGACGTTCTCGTCAACAATGCAGGCTACGGCCTCTTCGGCGCGGTCGAATCGTTGACCGAACAGGAAATCCGACGCCAATTCGAAGTGAATTTCTTCGGTGTGCTCAACCTCACCAAGGCAATCCTGCCGCATATGCGCCAACGTTGTAGCGGTACTATTTTGCAGATGTCGAGTTGTTCGGGCATTTTCAATATTGAGGGATCGCCTGTTTATACAGCGAGCAAACATGCCTTGGAGGGACTGAGCGAGGGCCTCGCTCAGGAAGTCAAGAAGTTCGGGATTAGGGTTCATCTTATCGAGCCGGGATACTTCCGAACGGGGTTTGTGACTTCGGCCCTAGAGACGAGGAAGGAGGGGAGCTGGATGACGGAGGACGGGTACATCGATATGAAGGCATATATTACTGACGCAGATGGGTCACAGCCTGGTGATCCTGTTAAAGCTGCTGAAAGGATCTTCGAGCTGGCGTCTTTAACGGGGATGGCGAAGGGATTGCAAGATGAAGTCAGACTAGTTCTCGGCTCGGATTGTCTAGACATGTTGGAGAAGAAAATTAAGCAGTATGAAAAGACTGTTCAGACGATGAGGGAAATTGCGCCGTCGACGGATTACTAGCTATCATACCGGGGAGATAATTGCATTAGCAACGCAACGTCATTGCCAAACAGCGTAAATATATCCTAAGACAGCCAGCATGGGCCGCAGAAGAATGGTGGACTGCTCCGAGAATGACAACGTTGGAAAAGTAATAACAATAGAAGAAAGTGGACGTCTACAGATGAAGTCGATTATTCATAGCTACGGCAAATTACCTATATATATCCTACCAGTTGCGGTATGCCATCGACACATCGGGGTTAGTCTTCTCTAATAGCTAAACTTTCCAATTAAGTAGATTATATAGGCGTTAGACAAAATAATACCTGACTTATTATTTCCCCTTAGAAAAGGTACGTCTCTATGTGCCGACAATATGCCGTAACGAATAGGATACTATGTAATTTGGCAATGCTCATTAAAATAGTGCTGGCGCGCTGCGCAATAGTAATCGCTTATTGTGATTGTCGTCCGGCCATCCAAATCGCCTGCCTGCTTTAAAACGAACTTCAGCGTTTGCAGCGTAATACGTAGCATTGTGATCATGCGGGCCAAGGCCGATGACAGGCGTTTAAGAAACATTTATTTTAGGGATAGCTACCTTAGTTGTGAACGAGAGGGCCTCAATGCGCTTATGCTTTTTCCATTGAAGGAAGTCCAATTATGCTTTTAATTATGTTGGGGAACCTATTTTAAATGTTTTAAAATGGCTCCTGGGCTCGAGGAAGGACTACCTATCTGGGTGCAAGCAAATACTTCCCTGCAAGGGGACAACCTATGAGCCATTGCCTTATCATGCGGGGTAAGGGGAGTTAACTCCGCATTCCAGGGGTCACATCCGGCTTTGCGTGTCTTGGGCCTCGCAAAGTGGATCAAAAAGCAATAACCCTGGCTTCTATCCTAGGCAGTTGTTTGGTAGTACTTGAGATCTCGGCTAATCGTCAGGTTTAGCAGGCTCGTCCCATAGCGGTGTAGCGGCAGCACATCGGGTGATTGCATCAGCCTAGAGGCACTTGGGTAGGTAGAAATATTAGGGAGTTCCCAAAGAAACGCTCGACGGTCTAGCATCGCACATGCCTCGCTCCCAAAATGTGGCTTTTTGCAACTTTGTCGACTTTGCTGTACGCCTTCACGCCTGGAACAGGAGTGGCGGCGATCGCTCAATCGCCACCAATTTTCCCATCGCGTGAGTTTACGACGTAACTCCCAATCCAGCAACGGCAGCCTGCTAACATGGTCCCGAACAGCGCTAGGTCAAGGAAAGGGCATATGGAAGAACGCATATGAGCGTGCATCCAATTTAGTTAGCCAGCTGACCCTTGAAGAGAAGGTCAACATCACACGTGGCTATGCGGGTGATAATACTTGTGCGGGTAACACCGGATCCATTCCTCGTCTTGGGTGGCCAGGCTTTTGCCTCCACGATGCTGGGAATGGTATTCGAGCGACAGACCTAGTCAACTCGTACCCGTCGGCCATACATGTAGGCGCAAGCTGGGACAGAAACTTGACCTACCAACGCGGCTATTACATGGGGAAAGAATTCAAAAGTAAAGGAGGTATGTCCCCCAGGTTCAATGTTGCTGATAGTTTCGTCATTAACTGGTTTTCAAGTCAACGTTCTGCTAGGGCCCAATGCCGGTCCTCTGGGTCGTACTCCACTAGGCGGGCGGAACTGGGAGGGCTTCTCGGTCGACCCATATTTGGCCGGACAGCTAAATGCTGAGACCATCATTGGGCATCAGGAAGCTGGTGTGATCGCTAATTTAAAGGTTGGCTGTCAAGGAGGCTTGCTCACTATACTATGTCTACAATTCACGATGGACTAATGTGTGCCGGCAGCATTTCATCGGAAACGAGCAAGAGACTTTCAGAAGGCCATACTTTGGCGTGGAGGCGGCATCATCTAATATTGATGATAAAACTCTACACGAATTCTATCTTTGGCCATTTGTCGATGGGGTCAAAGCGGGAGCGGCATCCATTATGTGCTCATACAACAGGATTAACAACACATACGGTTGTGAGAACAGTAAACTATTAAACGGGATTCTAAAGACAGAAATGCAATTCGAAGGGTTTGTTCTTCTCGACTGGAACGCAAAGCATACACTAGAAAGTGCCAATGCTGGTCTAGATATGGTCATGCCCCTTGGGGGGAATTGGGGCTCGAATCTCACAAGGGCAGTCAGTAACGGAATCGTGAATGAATCAAGGGTAGACGACATGGCCACAAGGTATCTTACCAACATGCCATTCCCACAACTTGAAGATTACGTGTGGCTGACGTTCGTCAAGAATTCTGGCAGCTTGGTATCTTGTTGGTCAAGACAACGACTTCCCAATTCCTGGCATTGGCATGAAAAATCTGACTGAGCCGCACGATCAAATCGACGCCCGTGATCCTAAGGCGAGGCCAACAATACTCAGTGGAGCTCTTGCGGGCCACGTGTTAGTGAAGAACGAAAATAATTCACTACCTTTCAGCGGGGCCCCGAAGATCATGTCTATATTTGGATATGATGCAACAGTACCTTCGACGAAGAATACCGACAAACTTTTTGAGCTTGGATACTACTCCTCCCCAGAGATGGCTCAGGCTGTACTGGGAACAGAGAGGCATTTTGACCAGGCAGCCAAGGGGGGAACCATTGTCAGTGGGGGGCGTGCTGCAGCCAATGCGCCTTCATACCTACTCGATGTAAGCACCATACTCTCCCAGGTGAGTGTTTTTGAGCTGACGGGGCTCTAGCCTTTGAGTTCGCTACAACATAAAGCCGCAATAGATGGCACTTGGGTCAATTGGGACCTGGTGTCTGGAGATCCCGATGTCAATGCTGCTAGTGACGTTTGCCTGGTTTTCATCAACGCCATGGCAACCGAAGGATGGGATCGAGATGGCTTGCACGACGATTTCAGTGATGGCCTCGTCTTGAATGTAGCTAATAAGTGCGCCAACACAATTGTGGTCGTTCATACAGCCGGCATTCGCCTGGTCGATCAGTGGATCGATCACCCAAATGTTACGGCTACAGTCATCGCCCATCTTCCGGGTCAAGACAGTGGATCAGCCCTTGTCAAGCTCTTGTATGGCGAGGCTTCATTCTCTGGGAAGCTCCCGTATACTTTGGCGCGGAACGAAAGCGATTATTCAGTGTACGCACCGTGTGGGAGGCAGGTCAACACCACCAGTCCCCAGTGTGATTTCACTGAAGGCGTGTTCGTCGACTATCGCGCCTTCGACGAAAGAGGCATCGAGCCAAGATTTGAATTTGGCTTTGGCTTGACATACACAGAATTCACCTACTCTTCCCTACTGGTCAAGACGCAGAATGTCTTGATAGGCGCCGCATCAAATAGCAATGCCTTGTGGGAGGTGATACTGAATGTTGAGGCATCATTCAACAACACTGGCAGTCATGCTGGCGAGGAAGTTGTGCAGTTATACGTCGCAATCCCCAACAGCCCCCCGAAACAGCTTCGAGGCTTTGATAAGGTGCCATTGGAGATAGGAGACAGC
This sequence comes from Colletotrichum tamarilloi, assembly GCF_030869305.1. Taxonomy (NCBI): domain Eukaryota; kingdom Fungi; phylum Ascomycota; class Sordariomycetes; order Glomerellales; family Glomerellaceae; genus Colletotrichum; species Colletotrichum tamarilloi. The sequence continues at coordinate 16,072 of NW_026849645.1, forward strand.
ACTACCGTTCAATTTGAGCTTACACGAAGAGACCTCAGCATTTGGGACGTTGTGGCTCAAGCTTGGACGCTTCAAGGTGGCAATTATACCATTTTTGTAGGAGCAAGCAGCCGAAATCTGCCTCTTCAATCCTCCTTCACATTGTGATTGAGTGGAACATAGCATACGTTAAGATTGAGCCAATAATAGCGGATCTCACCAATCACTCTCAGATCCTACGACTGGGTCGCTATCGTCAAACATTATTGACGATTTTAACGAAGTTCTGTATCTCCGGCCAATCACTGACCTCGACTTGCGAAAGTCAGCTGAGACACTCACTCTTCGTATTCGACTGATGTATTGCATGTGGTTTGGACTGGAATGGCCTCAATGTTCTGGGGACAAAGGCGGGGACACGATCGCTAGCTGAACGTATGTCTGGGCTATAGACAGAACTTATCGTGATTAACATGCGCAATGAGATATGAAAGGGGTGTTCAAAGCCCGGTGCGTATTTCCTGACATGCTTGGGGTAATTGAACTGGCTGAGTGTCAGACACCAGAGATATTGAAAAGTCCCCTCAATGCAACTAAGCTTTTAGTGGGATGCTTAACACCGGAAAACTATCTGCCTGATTTGACACACAATCAAAGATCAGGCAGTCCAGCTACGTGCGCACACCCGTGGCACGCCACGTACATTTTACTGGCTCGGATGGTATCCTCAACAGTGAAGCGGGCCAAGGCGAGGCGATCAAAGATGGTGCAAATTAAGGGGGATACGGAGCCTAATTCGGCTGAGCTTCTGCAGCCGAAGGCAAAACATGAAAAGTTTGTAGAACGGATGACTTATGGACAACAATCAGACCAACTCCGATCCGGGACATCTGTGGATGCAAACAGGTACCTAAGCGGTCATCTAGTCAGGTTCTGACGATCAAGTCATTTTGCCCAGAGCCTCTCTGTTGTACCGGGCGCCTGGCTTATCGAAAGATACTTCCCTAGCATAGATCTTCCTGCTATCTCTTGACTTCAGCGAATTGGCAGTTTGTCCGCCATTGAGCTGTTCATACTCCCATACTGAAGCCCACACTCTAGATTTTGAGATGAGAAGACGAGATAAACGGTTCTTCGGCTTTTATGTTAGCGTAAATGTACCTACCTATGTGAGCATATCTGACTAGGTCCGTTCAGAACGAGTTGAACCCCACCATTTTTACTAGGGAGATAGCGAAGTACTGTTTGAATAAGGGTTACTTTCAATTAGGCAAACTTCAATTCGAAGAGATGATGTGAATACCCAAAGATTGTCGAAGACCTTGCAATTATTTGCCTCGGAATCCGACATCCCTCCAGGCTCAGTAGAGCCTAGGCCCTGAACGCCAATTCCTGGTGTACCGCGGGTGACATTGTCTAAGCGGCCTGTTACTTGCATCAATTTTTGAAGCCGGCCTCGTGAATTCGCGGCTTCCAATAGGTCGCAGTTTACTGAGAGGGTGTAAAGCATGCATCTCCTGCCAACATAGCCTGCAGGTATAGTGAGAATAACGCGGGGTATTCCCCGTAATACGCGCCATTGGGAACGAATGCATGATTACTGCATGCGGACTGCATTCGCCAACAACAAATACAATGCATATAAACTACGTACGATTATTGGGCTCATGATGTCCCACGGCACCTGATTGACGAATGGCTTTCCAGGGCAACCAATCGCTGCGCAGTTCGGTGTGAAAATGTCGCGAGAGCTTGCTGCGCTTCAACGTGGCACCCACAACAACGGAATCGATAGGTGTGCTCAAGCTCGACCTGAGCCTTCTTAGGGACGAAATTTAGAGCCCAACGACAGAAAATAAGGAAAATTATCGAGGAGGAAATATAAGATGTCATATTTGCGAGTAGTCATCATCACGCCGTAACTCAGGAGCAAGATTATTAAAAGCCCGTCGTGTCATCGTGCCTTCGAACTCTATCTTCCTACCTCCCTCACTCGATCCAGTAGAATTTCCATTAGCCATGGACACAACCGGATGGTCCCCAGCCTCGCCGCTTGATCAGCCGGGCAATCACAACCTAGAGGCCTTTGTGGGACATACACAGGAAGTAGGTCCCGAAGTGTCGTAAGTTTACTCCGATATCCTACATTGGGATCTGGCGTCTTTGGCTAACGACTCTTCAAAGGCCATACGCAAGTCCGACATGCAATGTCTACTTCGAGAGTGGCCAGCCCTTTCGGGTTCCTAGCAACCTTCTTTGTCAAGAACTTGAGAACATACGTCTTCGAAGCCATGGCGAAATACGATTGAAGCATATACCAGATGATGCAGGCCATGTACTCATCCACTTTCTCCATACGGGATCATGGCAAACCTTGCGGGCCAAAGATTCCAGCGACACACCGAAGAATGCCAGTTATCTTGGAACCAGTCTATATGTTTATGCCGCTTCGCAGGCATACAAGATTCCACTGCTAGCCGAGCTTGCCAAAGAACACATTTCCCTCTCCGCTGAGACTTTACCTGCCCTGGAGGTTCTTTCTCTAGCTTCAGATGCTTGTCACTCTCTCGGAGAAGATGACCCATGGTTCTCAGCATTCATTAAGCGGCGTATCCGTCACCTATTCGAAGACTCATCTTCGTTGAACAAAGCCGGTCTCTTAGGGTGTTTCAACAACGCAACAACATACTCTAAGCTGTTAGTAAAGAGCTTGATCGAAATTTGCTGCGATTACTCGATTTCCGTCAATCCAAGCGAGTCTCAACCGTCGCCTCGGATTGGACCCACGGTCACGTCCAAGCCAGTTCCTGTTCCTTGGTCGGAGACAGCTGAGCCAGAAGTGGACCTGAGCGGTGAATTGACCCTGGAATCAGCCCTGGGAAACAGTCTGACATCGACCTCGAAGAAAGACAAGAAAAAGAAGAAGAAGGCTAAGAAGTTGGACGAGACCCTTGCTGAGTCTGACGTGGCGAGTCCCAGAGATGCTGCAGAGTACGTGACCAACGGCCGGCATTGAATAGTTGATAGGCGGTCAAGATATCAAATTGAAGTGCATCGTTCCCAGATTTGAAGTCTTTGTCTGAACCTCTCTCGTGAAACTCTAATGTCCGTTGATATGTATACTCAGCTACCCTAGCGGCCATGGCGGGCCAGTGCAAAACATCAAGTCTAAACGCATGGTAAATGCTAAAGAGTAAAATAGACATGATTGTTTGAGTCTGTTCCCTTCACTGCTGAACATACTACTAGCAGACTAATTTGACGGAATGGGATCAATTGCAAGTGATATTACTTCTTTGCTACAATAATGACAGGCATTATCACACGTCGTGATCATCGTTCCGGACATGATGCTTCTTTAAACAGAAAAATCCACCATCGCCTTGCATTCGCACCTCAAATGAATACGAGAGACACTCTGAGATGTATGGCCTATGTTTGGTCTTCCGGATGGAAAACAAGAGCTCGAACCTCTATGCTTTCTCTAGGTGGTGCATCCGAGCTTGCCGTTGGATCAACGAAAGCAGTGTGAGGGACTCTTCTAGCTCTTCCGTCTGTCTTGCTGTCGAAGCACTTAATAAGAAATACTTCGTTCGGTGTGAGACCATCTTTGTAGTACCACTTGTGAGCGTTGCTATGTCTCACTGCGTATGTCTCTCCTCGCCGATCAGGGTAAATATGTTCGGTTACGACTAGATCTGACTCGGCGACAGACCTGGCGTCCGCAATGGCGAGTGGGTCTCGTTGAACTGTTTTGATGGGCCTCCAAACGTTGATGATTTGTACTCGACCTTTGAGCAACTTATCGGCATCATCTGGGAGGTGGTGAGGAACCCGGGAAAGAGCGGCCTTGTAAGATTGATCAATATGAACTCTTTGCACGGGTCCGCGAGCTGGTCGTCCTTGTGCTGCTGTGCCAGGTAGCTGCCGGCGAATAGTATGGTCAAAGATAAAAACCCGACTAGCCCCCGTCCTACATATAACTTATTAGCTGAGACGAAGGCAAGATAGGATTGGTCCCGTGAAGTCTTTCAAGGATGCCATACTTACACCGCTTTCAGAAGTTCTTCAACTTCGGCGTAGTAGGACGACCTGATCTGATCATCGTCTTGAAACTGCTTTTCAGTCGACCAGCTGTGATGGATTTGAAACCCATTTATGTCGAGAGAAAACTCCTCTTCATCGCCTGTGAGGTCGCTGATCGTCACAGAGTGGGATTCAAATGGCCGGTCATATGTCTCTGGCCTGTCAACATATGTAGGATGCGGAGGTGATCCATCCTCGTTGTCTTTGTGGTAGTTCAGTGTTGCTTCCACTCCCTTGCGCCTCTGATTCGACTCGCGCAGATCATTCGCTCCGTGGCGTTGAGTGCGTTGAGGAGAGCTCAGCCCTGCGGAAAAGAGAACTTTCCGAACCTCTACTGCTGCCATGCTCGGTTCCAAGTGGGATTTGTAGTGGTACTGGAGTCATAGGAGTACATCAATACCAGCAATACGGGCAGCTCAAAAGGTGCAGCAAAGCTCCAACTATAAATCATTTTCTAACAGCCATCTGACCTTTATTCTACCCTAAATCCACATGGTCTCCTCTGGCACGCGATATTTGTCCAGTCATGAGCAATTTGTGGATTGATAATCAAACTCAACCGAATCACGTGGTGTGACCATACCCCAGCACCAATTGGTTCAAGGATTGACAGTGAAAGAGATGATATGACACCCATGCGGTTGTGATTTCAAATCCGCATGGGCATCGCCCTAATTAAGCTCGGTCAAACGTGCCTCGGCCCAGGTTATGGTTGCGGAGTAAAATGGTGTCATCGTTGTAATCTTCCGCATTGATAATCACATATCCTTGCCAGTGCGCCTCATCTGCTGTAAAGAGACTCTTAGCCATTGCTTGGGAGAGATACAAGCGGTAGTAATCCTTCGAAAGCGATTTCCAAGCAAACGTTGGAATCGACACTGAATCAAAAGGCACCTAGTTGAAGTACAATTTGGGTGCGCGAGGGAAATGAGATTACGCTTATGTGCCTAAAATTCGGCAACTTACGAAGGTGTGGTTCTCGATCGGTTTCTAAGTATCTATATGGACGAGTTTTGTGATTGTTGTTCCATCACTCAGAATCTCTTCTGTTTCCTCAATCTTATAACCTCCCCAACGCGGCAAAGCGACTGTCCAGACATACCAATACATTACTCCGGCTGTGAGACTGGTAGATAGCAGCATCAGTCTCAAAAGATCCACGGTCTAGTCAGAAGTCTCACTTACATGCTCACACCAATAATTGCATAAGTGGCGTAAAACAATCCGTTTGGTGGCTTTGTATCCGGCGGGAAAAAAGGGGCCGCAAGTAATGCTATACTCAGGCCGATTCGTAAGATCACAGCTGGAACAAATGCCTTGAATGGGCGTTTGATATCGGGGCGTTTGATGCGAAGCCACAAAAGCCCTACTGCAATGGCCAACGCTAGGATTTGACCGGGATAGCCTTCAACCTCCAGGATAAATGAATAAACGTCCCTAGAGGGAGGCAGCGTAATGACCAGAAATGAAGGAATGTAGTGAACAAAGAGCCCGCCTAGAGGTGAGTTGAAGGGCTTTGTAGATGACAGTATGTCCGAAAACGGAAGAAAGCCTTGTCTGGCAATTTCTTGTTTTGTGCGCGCCTAGAGTCATCGTATAAGCACAGTATCCGCAACAAGCTGGCAACACAGAGAGATCCTACCGCAGAAAATGCGACGACGAGAACATTCGCTCCTGCACTCAAAGCAACTGCCAGAGGAAGGACCCTTTTGCCAACTCTCTCACCGAAGATCCGTTCAAAGAATAGGGCCGCTATCAGCTCGCCGCTCTGCTTTAAGTCAACATACCCACTTCCTGGCACCCCCCTGTTTCTGGCACCCACAAAAACGCGAAAATCCACCACAACCCAATGCCCACCCCCAACCTCCTTTTATCACAACATTTTCAATTCGCGTCCAAATGGGCTCATCTTTTGCACATGTCTTCTTCTATATATAATGCCTCAATATACCGAAGATCAGCTTCGTCAGGCTCTCGAGGA
>NW_026849646.1:0-22053 GCF_030869305.1 Colletotrichum tamarilloi
CGATCCCAATACGAAGTTCGCGAACATCAGGGATATCCATCGGGCTCAAATCGAAGCGGGTGAAAAGGAGGTTATCACGGCTGAATCCAGCGACTCTGAATGCCCTAGTGAGGCTGGCAGCTGTATTGTAGTGGGTGTGGTTGAGGATCAATAGTTAATAGTAATGAGGAGGTTGGGTTGTGATCCCATCGTTTTTGTGGTGCCAGAAACAGGGGGGTGCCAGGAAGTGGGTATGTTGACTTACCCATTCCACGACAGCAAGGTAGCAATAAAAAATTGACTACTTGACCGGACTAGAAGCGCCGCGTGGCAACACTCAAGACTCGGCCGCATAGACAAGGCCTTCTAGTGTTGAACTCGAACAACATCACATGACACGAACCACTGACGGATCTCACTAACGCAACTCTGTTTTGATCCATCCATCCAATTGTTGCCGCCCACCAACCGCTTGCGTTGGCATTCGCATGTGAAGTCAGGAGGATAGATCGATGTCTGTCATCATTAGTGTAATTGAAACCACATAGTTTTCAGTTGCTCTGATACAAAATCCTGTATGAGCATCGGTCTATGCCTTCTGAAGTCGAACGAATGCGAGTAAGAGATGCTTGCCGAGGCACAAACATGAGGCGACGGCGAATAATCCAAAGCATAAAGACAATTGTGATAGTTGCCGTCAAATGGATAGGTCGATAGACGCACAGAAGCGCTGTCGAAGCGTCAAATGTGCCGAGGCACGTGTTTTGATTGACGCTGTCGTTCGCATTCGCATGGTAGTGGAGGGACGAAGCAGCCAAAGAGAGGCTGGATCGAGGGGTTGAGGAGGCGTCAAGACGCTTTAAGACATGCGAGCCCCTGCATGGCATCCTCCACCAAGCACGAGATCGACGCGTGCATGACCCGCTAGGAAAAAAAAGCCTCGGCATGCACGTTGCCTCAACAAAAAATCCTCTGATCGCACGAGTTTCCATACATAAGATCTTTGCTACCATCACGACCTCAAGTGTTGAGAGGTCTAGCACCAACTCGACAGCAGACCATCGAAACTATGGCGGAAGAACTCGACATCCTCATCCTTGGCGCAGGCATCTCCGGCGTCAATGCCGCGTACCGTGTGCGGACAGAGCTGCCAGGCAGCACCTTCGCGGTGCTCGAGGCCCGTGACGTAGTCGGTGGGACGTGGTCTTACTGGAAATATCCCGGATTTCGCTCCGACTCGAACATGACGAACTTTGGCTTCGGATGGCATCCATGGCCTCACGACAAGAAGATCATCGAGGGCGCGCCCATTGCGGCTTACATTGAAGATGCTGTCAAGACACACCACATCGACAAGCACATCCGATTCCAGCACAAGGTGTTGTCATCAGATTGGGACAGCGATGAGGCCCGATGGACCCTGGAGTGCAATACCCCCCAGGGCACCAAGAAGATCAAAGCAAAGTTTCTCTTTATTTGCTCCGGATACTATTCCTACGAGAAGGCCCTGGAGACACACATTCCCGGAATCGAGAGCTTTGAGGGCAAGACGATCCACCCTCAGTGGTGGCCCGAAGACCTTGACTACGCTGGAAAGCGCGTCATCATCATCGGCTCCGGCGCCACCACCATGACCTTATTTCCCAATATCGCCAAAACAGCTGGCTTCACCACCATCCTCCAGCGCAGTCCGTCGTATGTTTTCGCACTAGGGGCAGAATCACCAGTCGACAAAGCCGCGAAAAGGTTCCTACCTCTGTTCTTGGCGAACTGGTTCATCCTGCTCAAGGATCTTCTCCTGGAGACTGTCTTTATCCAGGTTGTTTTGGGCTTCCCCAACCTGGCCAAGCAGTTCCTCCGATTCGATGCAAAGCGTCGGCTTCCCAAAGACTACCCTGTCGATATCCACTTCAAACCCAAATACAACCCCTTCGAGCAGCGCCTCAACATGTGCCCAGATGGAGATGTTTTCAAGACGCTGCACCAGTCCAACACGGAGATTGTCACGGACCACATCGAGACGGTCACCAAGGATGGCATTCTCACCAAATCCGGTCGCCATCTGCCCGCCGACATTATTGTTACGGCAACTGGACTGCACGTGCAGCTTTTCGGAGGTACGGATGTCACTGTCGATGGCGTCCCGGTCAAGGTTGGAGAGAAGTACAGCTGGCGCGGATGCATGCTCGACGGCGTGCCCAACGCGGCTGCAATCATCGGCTACGTCACTCAAACCTGGACTCCTGGCGCCGATACCGTGACCCGGCTCTGCATCCGTGTCATCAAGCAGATGCAGAAGACCGGTGCCGTTGCTGCCACCCCCGTCTTGTCGGACGAGGAGAAGAAGAATTCGCCCAGGTTGCCTTGTGTAGATGCCACATCCAACTACTTCACCCGCGCGCACGGTCGAATGCCTGTGGTGACTAACCAGGGACCTTGGTATGGAAGAAAGAACCTTATCGTGGATAAGCTGGCGCTTTGGTTCGGGAGTGTGACGGTAGGCATGGACTATCGCTTGGCAACGAAGTCGAAGGATATTTAATGATTACGAGAATAATGAGCCATGTATGTTAGCCTACCTGGTCGTCGGCATAGAGTTGAGAATGCACAGTTTAAGATTGCTTGGCAAGCCGAGAGCCTCCCGTATTTTAACCGTCTCACCTAAGGTCTCGCGCTGATCATGTACTCGCCGTGACTCCGATCAGCTGATTTGCCGGCCGTTGCGAGGGCATAAGCTGCCCTATGTTGTGCTCAAAGGTGAGGCGAGACCTGGATACCGTGCTCACCAGGGCTGTACTTCAGACTTGCCTCACCATAGAAATCGCTTGCCACAAGTAGTTCGGCTTTTAGGGTGGCACTGGCAAGACTGGGTTCTTTAGGGCCTCCCGACTTGGGTAAGCTGTTGGTTCAGAGGAACGAACAAGGGATTGTTTTCTTAGTCTCAACGTTGATCCTAGGAACATCGACCAGGCCCACCAATCGATCGGTAATTCGTGACCGCCGATCAGCAGCGAGTTCCTTGGATAACCTAACCACTCATACGGAGCACAAGCAGAATGTCCCTAAGAGATATGCATAACGTATGTATGTTACAAAGTGGAGTGAAGAAGACGCGGCAAGTTTGCGTCTGGAGGAACCTCGTGTGCACGGTCGCGCTGCCGCTGGGACACTTTTGGGACAGCTCAAGACGCAAAACGAAACGCTGCAACGCAATAGCGGGATGGCGGCAAAAAAAAATCCCCGGCATGGGGCCGTCTCGGGAGGTCTTCAGGATCGACATAACCCTAGTTGCAACTCGCATCTTTGTTTACCTCGAGGACCAGTTTCGCTATTGCAACTGGAAGATCGTGACCATGAGCTGTCTCTCGCTTATGAGGCAAACGTGGCTGTGGTGACCGGCTTTTCAGGTCTTCTGGGTGAGGGACACTAAAATGATTCATGTGAGAACCAGACCTATCTCATCCGTTCGCCGTCCGAGCACTCGTGCAGCATGTAATGCAAGAAATGAGGCTCTGAGCACGGAATCTCAGGCTCCCGACAAGTATCGCTTCACCCGATGTTTCTTCATCCAACCCACAGCCTTTCCGTGCGGGGAGACCCCTCATCGCGCATATCCTACGGGACATGCTGGCCAGGTTTGATCAGCGTAAACAAACTGGGTCACGAATCCCACCCACCGAGCCGACGAACCTCTGCCCCTGTTCGAGGCCTCCCCACGGCAAGAAAGGGATGCGATTCGCCTGATACTCGAAACGCCTCTGCAATGTACATCAGAACAACACCACAGAACACGAGCACAGTAAGCAAGCACATACCCAAAATCGTTCGCCAAGGCGAGACGAAAGCGTCGTTTCGAAATGGAAATAGAGTCCGCGTTGCCAAGAAACGTCAGCGGGATGCCATTCGATATCCACAACACCGGCTCTGCGGCAGCAGTGCGTCTCGGGAGTTCCTAAGCTTGCTCTGGATGAGTTTGTGGCGATCCGAGGCATCCGCCCCATTGGATTCTGAGAAATATTGAAATACCTGTATTCGTCCACGCATCTTTCCATCCTTCGACGAACTCTCTATCCTCAGCGTCCTATTTTTGTGCCGGTCCACTCTATAATCTCCGTTCTTCATTTACGAGCTGCGCTCTTTCAAATCAACGTACAAAGTTTAATCATTCATTCGAGTCAATACCGCCAACATGCGCTTCACCGTCGCCCTCACTACTTTGGTCGCTGCCGCCATGGCCGCACCTCTCGATACCCTTGCTGCCCGTGCAGACGAGCTCAACGCCGCCATCCAGGCTCTCGCTGCTGAGAACCCCGAGGATGCCGAGGCCGCCAAGGGTCTCTTGGGCCGTGACATCGATCCCAATGTCCAGCTCACAAATGATGACGAACAGGAGGAAGTCTTCAAGCGCGAGGACGATCTCAACGCCGCCATCCAGGCCCTCGCTGCTGAGAACCCCGAGGATGCCGAGGCCGCCAAGGGTCTTCTGGGCCGTGAAATCAACCCCAATGTTCAACTCACGAACGACGACGAGCAGGAGGAAGTCTTCAAGCGCGAGGACGATCTCAACGCCGCCATCCAGGCTCTCGCTGCCGAGAACCCTGAGGATGCCGAGGCCGCCAAGGGTCTCCTGGGCCGCGATATCAACCCTAACGTCCAGCTCACGAACGACGACGAGCAGGAGGAAGTCTTCAAGAGGGATATCAACCCTAATGTTCAGTTGACAAACGACGACGAGCAGGAGGAGGTTTTCAAGAGGGACATCAACCCCAACGTTCAGCTCACCAACGATGACGAGCAAGAGGAGGTTTTCAAGCGCGATATTGACCCCAACGTTCAACTTACCAACGATGATGAGCAGGAGGAGGTCTTCTAAACACAAGTAGCCACCAGGTTAGCTTGAATCTGAATGCTCTTTCGGCTTGATTCAGTACATCGGAAACGGAAAGCGAGAATATCTCATATATTTGATTGCTGAATAGAAGTCCAATTGATCCTGTGGAACTGTGTATTTGGACTGATGACAGAGAGCTTGACCAATAACGTAAAATGTGATTTACTACAAGATAGTGCTAACCATGGCTACGGGAGATCTTCACATCTTGTGTTCGAACCACATCCACTAAAGTTGACATTTAGCTACGGTATCTTGAGGTATGGGTAGATATCACTTCGTTATAGATTCGCGCGATACTGATAACTTCGTTGTTGAACGGGGTAGATACACGTGATGAAGAAAGACGAAAGTCTGTCAAAGAATATCTATTTCACCCAAGTCACATGAATAACAGCCAATCTTTTACTGACTTGGTTCATTTATTGATGTAATGCCGCAAAACTTGATGGTTATTCTATTTATGGCCAATGTTCTGGCGACTTGATGATATGGTCGAGTTGGTGCCGAGAGTGTCATCTGAATCCTTGGCCTTGTCTGATGACTGTCTGGGTAAGGACAGTATGTCTATACCGCACTCATAATGATATGGGTCTGTTGATGTATCCAGGTTTCGACGCGGATCCCTTTGAAATGAGAAGGTTGCCAGATTGCCGGTCCAAATTTCCTCATGGTAGGTAGTCGCTACATTTGATGTATCTTGGAAACTAATATCCGCCGTGCTTTTTGGATCGGCAATCGCATCCACGTACGCATTCCCAGTAGACATCATCCCCGGCAATCGAGGTAATGCCGCAGAGTGCAGGGCAAAGGGGTCTCAAACTCGCCTTCGATCAGGTCAGACGTTGGCAACATATAATGCAGTGATGTGTTTACTTACGTGGATACACCTTGTTGATGTTGATACGGTCGTCATAGTCCCGTCAAACTCCTTTGCCGAAATGGAGTCTGCCATCGCAGTCGGGGGCGCATGGCTGGGTGCTGCTTGGCCAGTTTCTTTAACCTCAGTTGGAAGTGCCATGCCAGGAGTGATCAAGGCGGCAACAATGAGCTGAAAGAAGGGTGACAGATGCATCTTGACGAGCTTCAAATAGATTGGGCTCTGTTCGCTGTTCAAGTCTGAATTACGGGAGATGTATGAGGTAGTGAATTGTTGTATTTTGCGTTAGATGTCGGTTAGAAAACGAAATCGTAGGTGCGAAATGAAGTTTGATCTGCACATTGCAGAATTTTCCGTCACTTCAGTATTTTGGGTTTGAATGGGACAGGACTGCTGCATAGCAGAATTGTGTTAGGTTCGGAGCTGGATGGGACAGGGCTTCGTGGGTCTAAACTCCCTTGATGGAAGGCACTCGGTCAAGGTGTAACTTTATCTTCTAATCGGCACCTTGACCATACGCTGAACATACCTGGATGGCCTTTGAATGGCTTGGAACAAACCAGACCTCGATCAAGCTTCCAGTCAGACGTATTGTAAGTACAATTACGATATGTTATGTTATCGTGCGAAGTGCGTGTCAACATTTTACATTGGAGGTGGGATGAACTATCGGAAAACTCCTTAAGAAAGCTCATTCCTTGCTCCCAAGGAACAGGTTGAGATGTTGTGTATAGAGCTCTGGGTACTGGAATAGATGACCATGACCGGCATCAGGATAGATTATGAGCTGAGCATCCGACAAGTTCTGTTGAAGAGTGAAACTGTTGGAAGTTGGCGACATAATATCAGTGTGGCCGTTGGTGACTAGAGTGGGAGCTTTGATAGTCTTCATGCGCTCAAAGTTGTCCGTATCAACCGTAAACGAGAAGATTGCATTCAGTTGGGCCCTTGCTCCAGGTCCGATCAGGTATTCTCTGCGCTCCTCGCCGTCAACCTTTCGCTCATGGATTCGTTTCCACCATGCTTCACCGAGTGCGACGCTCGTTTCCGACGGGTGGTAGAAAAGATGGAACATGTCCTCCTTGGTAGGTGGCTCATCGTTGGCTGTTCCGGCACTTTCTAGAACTTCGCGGGGTGGCAGGACAACTCCTTCTCCGACACCTGGTTGAGTCCCAGCCAGAATCAACTTTCGAACCAGCTGAGGATAGTCCCATGCCAGAATCTGAGCCACACCACCTCCCATGGAAAAGCCAATGACATCAGCCTTGGAAACACCAAGGGTAGCGAGAAACTTGGCTGCAATTGAAGCCATGACTTCAGTGGAAGAGGGCACCTCGCCCTCACTGTGCCCGATACCAAAGCTGTCATATACGATGACTTCTCTTGACTTGGCAATCGTATTGAAGAGAAGAGGGTCGAGAGTGTCCATTGAACCACGAAGATGGTTGATGAAAAGCAAAGGGACCTGACTCTTTACCCCGATCCGGCGGTAAGCGATTCGGGTGTTGTCGACGGCGACATATTGAGTCTCCACTGTTTGATAGGTAGACATTCCGATGGTGAGCAAAGTTCGGTGAGGATTGTGACTGGACTGGATATTGAATACTTGAGTGAGATGAAGTTGCTAACTTGTATTCTTTTCGATGAAAGAGATCGATTCTCGAGTCTAAGCATCTCTTAAGTGGACTTTATAAACATTTCTTCGCCTGCATCGCCCTTTTCGCGTTCAAGAGCAGTGCTGGATGACGTCCTGACCTTCCGGTAAAACTCCGCGATATGTCATCCTTTCCGACTGGGAAAATCACCCTCGGAAGCTCTAACGTAGGCCAAGATTTAGTATGCTTAGTAGAATGAATGGAACATTTGTATACCTTACAAAGCCTCTTCACTCAGCTGTTGCACTTGATTACTCAATGGCACAGATCCAAACCATACCCCAAACTTCGGATCCGGGGCAATGTGGAGCAACCTAAAGGTACGGACCGACGTGTGGGGTAATTAATCAGTAATCGTTCCGGATGGAGTGCCGGAGTAATCCGGGCCCGCCGGCTCCCAGACAATTTCTAAGCGGACAGGCGTAGACGGAAGAACCAAATGAGATCAAGATGCCAGTCTCTGGATCCTCTAGGTAGATGTTGATGAAAAACAACTTCAACTGCCGCAATGGATTTGATCCATTCCGACTGAGGAGATGTTAAGTAATCAGGCACACGGTAAGACGTCGTCATGATGTGTAGTGTCTTGCTGCATAGATGCCGTTAAATATGTGATAAAACTCCTCCCAGATTACGATTTGTACACATCAAATTCCGTTAGCCTTGTTTCTCTACTCGCTTTCCACCCTTTGCGCAAATACTAGTATAAAGTTCGATCATATCACAACGTACAACCTTTAGCAAGTATAGATTCTTTGAGAAACATCTATAAGATTGTCTGGAACGCTGGATAGATGGATAAGATGATGAAGGCTTACCAGTTCTCAACCCCAGCGAAAGGCCTGGAGTACCGTGAGCTACCTATTCCGGTCCCAGCCAAGGACCAGCTCCTGGTTCAGATCAAAGCGACCGGTCTTTGCCACACGGATTGCAACATAATTTCTGGACTCGACAATACGTTCTTTTGGAACAGGCCCATCACTCTAGGCCACGAGATTGCTGGCGTAGTAGTTGGTTGCGGACCTAAGGTTTCGAAGTTTGCCGCTGGAGACAAAGTCGTGTCTGTAGTCACCGCGAAACACCCGGTAGAGATCGGAGATGTTGTCAGAAGCCCCGGCATCGGCATAGACGGCGGATTCGCCGAATACGTTTTACTCTACGAATCGAAGACCCTGCCCATACCCGACGGAGTCAGCTTTGCACAAGCCGCCGTTGCCACAGATGCCGTTGCGACAGCCTACCATGCCGTTGTAACTGAGGGGCAAGTTCAAAAATCATCGAAAGTTGCCATCATTGGACTAGGTGGCCTTGGGTTATCCGCTGTTCAAATTGCATCTCACCATGGCGCCAAGGTCTATGGGGTCGACATCCATCGTCGCAAGTATCCTGCAGCACTGATGTCCGGGGCCTACTGCTGCGGAAGATCCCTGGATGACTTCCCTGGCGTCAAGTTTGATGTTGTTCTTGACTTTGCTGGAGTCGGCATTACCACCGCTGCCGCCGCCAAAGCCGTTAAGGCGGGTGGCAAAGTTGTTCTCGTCGGGCTCACCAAGAAGGAGGCCACAATCGACACGCACAACTTCGTCGCCTTGGGCGTGCACCTTGTGGGATCTGTTGGGTCATCGATGGACGAAGTTGAGACAGCGCTGGAAATGGTTGCAAAGAAGGAAATTACTCCTGCTATCGAGGAGGTTGCGTTCGGGAACTTGAAGAATGAGTTACACCGCCTGGAACGAGGTGATACTGTCGGGCGTCTGTATGCCGACCCATCCAAATCAGTTGAGAGGGTGGTGAGAGCCTAGAAATTGCGAATCTGAAGATATCGATTCAACGATTTTGTGATCGAGTCCGAGTTCAGTCACGCGGTATACTACTGTTTGATCATTCTCTTCCTTTAATTCCGAGTGACTTTCTTCTGCTCTGGTATCTCTCGATCGCTGTACGGTCGTTTCCGTTACCGATGCCTCCCTGGCTGATTGAGAGTCTTGGTATTGATTATCGATGATTCTCAGAAGATTGCACTTTGTGCTTAGTGAGGGTGACAACCTGAATCAGAATCCGGCTGCACCCCTTGAAGCTCGTCTAATTTCGTGGTGAGCCTGGCCCTCAGTCGTAACTCATCTTCTCTAAGGTGTGGGAGCTGCGTAGCCTGCCGTGAATGGGGTGAAAGAGGGCTTGGTTGTCAGGCACCCAATCAGTCTAGTCGCAGTTTCTGGTGCATCTGTCCGCTTATTTTGTCTCCGCCTGATGCTGGATATCTTACAGAGCTCGGGTGGATCCCTTGGCTGCTTGGAGATTCGAATGATCGTTGATTTGCATTAGCCGGCTACCCCTGGTTCTCACGGAGGGCTTCCAGGTTCGGACGGTACGAAAACAGCGTAACGCGACAAGCGTGGTGTAAGAAGGGAGGAGGCATCAAGGGCTCGAGTCAAAGGGGATGTTGCAGAATATCAAGCAGATTTCAGTCCAGTTATTCTCGCAGCTCTAGGCGGAGAACTCGCCATGGCGTCGTGTCCAGCAGGCACAGTTTCAGCACGCGTCTTGACATACTCCACTGCTCCAGGTACCGTCACTAGACATATGTGCCGGTGGGATGGTCCTAGAGGCTAAAGCAGTAGCCGCAAGCGCCGTGAGTCGCGAAGCTTTATTGATTTGGCGTGTCGGCTTCGATGAGTCTCCCCAGGCTCCATCCAGGTACCTTCGGAAATCTGCCGGGGAGGTCACTCGGGAGTGGCGGCATTGTACTCGAATTCTTGATCTATCACAACGAGCTTATGAGCTAAGGCTATCAGGGGCGGGTTTTCAGTGGGTTGAGGTCACCAACTTCTGGATAATTTTACTGTAATCGGCATCGCGTGCGGGCATGGCCCTCGCTCCTCAAACAGAGCTCTCGTCGCAGGAGATATGACGCCACACTTGAGGATTGATCAGCCTCCACGGCCGGGCCTTGACAGTGAGGAAGTACTGCTTCATGGCTGGAACAGCTTGGGTAGTCATGGAAGTTGGTATTGAGAATGGAATTGGCAGTTTGCGGCTCGCAAGCCCCCGACATCTGGACGAAGTTTCGTATCCTTCACTGATCAAAACTTGCCTTCGTATTTGGGGCGGAAAATGGTTTTTGAGGATGACTTGCGCAGCAACTTTCGCCGAGCTCTTGCTGTATCGTTATGCGCCTTCTTCCCCTTGAGATCTTCGAGACGTTGCTAGTCGAGAAGCATAAGTACGTAGCACACTGCATGGGGATAGTTTACATGCGTCCATGCCTTTTGCAAGCGGTATCCATCTAGATGCCATCTGTGATATCACGTTATGTGCCTGTAGACCATCCAGTCCTGATCTATAGTATAGTGACAAATTCCTTGAATAGCAATCTTTGGAGTTGTCTTCATAGCGAGGACGGATGAAGCCTGCCCTCTCGACCGGAGACTCAAGACTGGGTAATGGTACTAATGATCTGGAATCTCAATCGCGAATGAAGAAAGTATCACACGACAAACCGTCGAAGTATGCTGAGTCGCCTGTTTGGAATTTTAGTATTCCCAACTACTCATGTCCCACAGAAGACTTTTCACATCTAGGGCAAATAATCTGCCGTTACCTATTTGGACTGGGATTGAAGCTTTGCGGCCCGCGAATGTGGCGCAATGCCTCTCCTGCGTCAGCCCGACAGTGCTGTTCGAAACAATACAGTCAAGAACGGCACATGAGAGCTAGTACCGTCCATGGATACATCGGCATCGTGTTTTTCTGGTTAACTCCCCGCGGTATCGGCAAGGGCTCCACATCAGCACCGGCATTGCCTTCCTTTGGCATTTGCTCCGTGGCTTCTCGACGCTCCCCAAGTCAAAAGGGAACGCTGTGGCCGCCAAGTGCGGGGGACAAGTTTAGTCGATGCTCACGGCACAAAGCAGGACATGCTGGCAGTTCTCACTGGAAAGGGAAGGTGACGAATTCACACAGTCCAGAATAGAGGGGCATTTGTAAAGCATCCTGAGTTCGTTAGAGCGAAGCAATGCTTGATGTCTGGGAACCTACATCACAGGCAGTTGATCATTCTGGTACTTTTCGCATGATACAAAGTGCCGATACGCTTCACGATGCTGTAGCCCAAACTTCAAGGAGCTCGATAGTCCCACACGTCACCAAGCTTCTCGCGATGTCTATCTCCGTTCTCGGACTGCCCATCTGCCGTGTTCTCGAGATGCTCAAGACATTAGGCCTACATCTCGGGACCGACGTATCACTACTCCCTTGGCGATTAACTTGAGTCAATGGGTCTTGTCTGTAGATTTTTAGGCTGTAACGGCTTGCCTGTGTACCCTCTGGTGGCCATTGGTCCATTGGACCCTAGCACGTCTGACCTTGTAGACGTTGCTCGCAGATGTCAGTGAAGATCACCACCCTTGTCAGTCATTTGAACCACAGGTGCCCGCGCAATGCCCTTCAATCAAGTCATCGTGACCTAGAGGCTGTGATTGCCACCCGGTAAAACGGGTTCGTTTTGCTCACACAGCAAGTTTGATGCTCCTTGGTTTGGGATCTTGAAGACTGAGGTCTGTCGTGATACTAGTCCGATAGCATCGATAGCTTAGACCCCTGGTTCTGTCCCCAATGGGGCCAATACCGACCAACTCTAGGAGTGACGAGTCCCACCCAAATTGGCCGAGGCCCGACGTCTAAAAGTTGCAAGTTCCACTCGGCGGGGATGTGTACATATGTAGAGCTGGAAGTGGATTCAATGTCAGTGGAAATTTCGAGGCGTGGATGAGATTAAGAAGAAAAAGCTTCTCAGCGGCCGCAGTAAACCCAAGTGGAAGACTTGTCCGATACACCGAGTGCGTGAAAAGTACATCATTGGACGATACATTGTGGAGAGTCGGAAAGGCTGCGGAAGAAATCGTCGAAAACCCCAAATTCGGTCTTCGGTCACTAGTAGACCCCGCCATTGAACCGCCTCTGAGTGGCACTGAGTTCGAGCCGGCACGGCCGAATCCAAGAGCAATGGAGTCGATCGCCAGTTATGGTTGCAAGAATCCGAGACTAGAACTTTTGGGTGGGCTCATGTGCGGAGCACGTCATGAATATCTTACCACCCCCAAGACTCGACTTCGCCGGAGGGATCACATACCTGTAACCTGGCATTGTCTGGCATATCAAAGTCGCACAACATTGACGTCTACCCAACTCATTCTCTCGCCGAGAAGAAATGCGGAGCACTCTATGCGACAGTGTGGCTCAGCGGTGAGTCTACAACAAGCTTCCAAGATGCGCCAAGCTACACAAACTCTAACCCTGCAAACGCGAAGTGCCTCGAGACTGAAGATGGCCGAATTGACAGCCCTGACGCCGACTCATGACCCTGTGAAGAAACGTCCGAACCGACCACTCATCGTCCAACTGCAATCCATTCCAGTAATTCGGATAGCGCCTAAATGATGGGCCCTCCCCCAATTGCCTGGGGAGTTGAGGCAACTCGTCCGTCCTTCTCCCACATCCCGATGAACGACTCCCAGCGCAATGGTTCAGCTCATGGGATTAAGTCTAAATTCTAGCAGTGCATTCACTACCACCTAGAGCCCCTAAACTTTACTTTTAGGGGGACATGGAGAGATCCGATGGACAAGTCGGAGGCCGCGGAACACAGAAAACCTGCGGAAACTGCCGAAAAATCGGGCGAGCTCGTCATTCAAGGCCATCCCAGGCCTACATCATCGCACATGATGCAGCAGCAATCTGCATCAAGAACCTTGCAGAAAATACCTCAACCCTAGCCTATCGCAAGCTATCGACAGGTGGCATAGCTCGTGGAGGGGCGGCTCAGCTTGTCAAATATAGGCCGGGGCCTTTTCGAAAGCCACGTTGATCCCCATGGCACAATGGCTTAATGGATACCCAAAACAGACGGTGGTAAATCCAGAGGTGACATCCAAGCCACATGGAGCATAAAAAGAGGGGACTGGGGCAAGAACGGGGCGCTCTAACGGGATGGCTACCGAAAGGAACCTCTCGCGATGCTTCTACAGCAGCCTCGTGCTCGTATAGCCCTCTAAATCTGACAGAACTCTCCCTCTGCTCTGCCCTTGGCGGCTTGGCGAGGAGGGGTATTCCTTCGACGCCGTTTACGATTATTATTCAGATGGATAAGATAATCTAATCAGATCTGCAGTGTGCGTCGCATTTCCTGTCACACAAGTGCCCCTCCATCGCAACGGCGAGCGTCTTCGGCGGTGGGTGGCATTACCGCATACGCTCGGTTTAATTACCTAACGAGCAAGAGAGGAAGGTTAGATGAAGAAAATAGCCGCCGTTAACCCCACGGCTTGTACCTTGACATGTACGAAAAGACGATGAAGAGAGGTACACGCTTCTTGGCGAGATCTGGTCCAGCCCGGCATTCGTGGGATGAAGGGACCGAAGAGAGTAAATAAAAGAGACACCTTCCCCTCCAACCCCTCGTTGGTAATGACGTCTCTTCACACCATTCGGAAATGTCTGCATCTGCTTTCATAGATACCCCTTTCAGTTCTTATTTGTCTTCCAAAATGGCCGCGCCACAGCCGACTATTAACGACCTCGCCGCCAAGATCGGCGAGCTCTCGGCCGAGTTCACCAAATTCTTGAGCGAAAACAAGATCCCTCAGCCTACTTTTGCCGCGGACAGCGTCTCAAGCTACGATGGCCTCACGTCAGAAGCCTTTTTGCTCCGCCAGAAGCTGTTGGATGCCGCCAACGATCTCTCCTACCTAGTCTCAGGACCAAGTGAGAGCATCTTCAACTACACCCATAATGTAGGTTGAACCTTGCCCTTCTTCGCTGCTGTTCTTCATTCTTGGTGCCGTGACTCAGATAGCTGACCCTGAATAGATGTCTCCTGATGCCGCATCACTCAATACCCTCAACCACTTCGATTTCTGGTCCGCCGTGCCCATTGATGGCGACGCCTCGTACGCAGACATCGCAAAGCACGTCCGCCTGCCCGAAGAAGTGGTCCACCGTGTCCTTGATCACGCCTACACCCTGCGCATCTTTGAGGAGACCGATCCCGGCAAGCCCTTCACCACTCGCGTCCGTCACACCTCGCGATCTGCTGCGCTGCTGAAGAACGCCGGCCTCAGGGCGCTGGTTGAGGCTCTCATGAACGATGCTGGCCCGGCTATGGGTGTCCTTCCCTACGCACTGGAGAAGTTCCAGCGCGGTAAGACAGAATTGAAGGAGGATATGACGGAGACTGCATTTGCGCTGTACCACTCTGGCGAACTCTGTGGTGGATACACAAACTCGTGGGAGCTGCTGGAGAACGACGGCGAGGGCGAAAACAAGGGCTTCCGCCAGAGAAACTTCGTCAAGTGGATGAACTACATCAAAGAGATCTTCCGCTTGGAGGGATTGGTCAACAGTGCCTACGACTGGAAGGCCGCTGGCGACTTCAGCGTTGTCGATGTAAGTTGTTTTTGGGGCTTTAGTGGCGCAACATCCCAGTATCTCAGGAAATCATTGACTGACGCCCCCTTTACAGCTCGGCGGCTCTGGTGGCCACGACAGCTTCGTTTTGGCGAAGAACTTCCCCAACCTCAAGATCACTGTTCAAGACCTGCCCAACT
Organism: Colletotrichum tamarilloi; assembly: GCF_030869305.1. NCBI lineage: Eukaryota > Fungi > Ascomycota > Sordariomycetes > Glomerellales > Glomerellaceae > Colletotrichum > Colletotrichum tamarilloi. The sequence continues at coordinate 15,007 of NW_026849646.1, forward strand.
GCGAGACTTCTTTCAACCAAAACATTCCCGAGGAGCTCAAGGGCCGAGTCAACTTCCAGCCCCACAGCTTCTTCGAGCCGCAGCCCCTGTCCGCCGACCTGTACATGATCAAGCTTATTCTCCACGACTGGCCCGATGCGGAGTCTATCAAGATTCTCAAGGGTCTCACACCGGCACTGCGCCCTGGTGCCCGAGTTCTCTTCATCGACTATGTCGGCAAGCAGGGTGACGTCGAGGAGAACGCCGCGGCGGCTGCGGCGCTGCCCAAGTCTATTCAGCAGATGGGCACTTCAACGGATCTGAGAATGATGGGTCTTTTCAGCGCAAAGGAGAGACCTGTCGACGCGTGGACAGAGTTGTTCAAGAAGGCGGACGAGAGATACGAGATCAAGCGTGTTGAGGCCAACCCCTTGACTTTCTTTGTCATTATCGAGGCCGTTTGGCGCGGTTGAGGCGATTATTTGTTGGAAGCATTGTGAGGAATGATTTAGAGCACGTCATCATGTGAATATGAAACAAAAGTTCTCGATTCTTACATCTACGTCTATTCGTGTTTGTGATCCCGTTTTTCATACGAAGTAGATGCCCATGGCATTGTCCTAACTCCCCTGTTAATTCGGCTTGAGACAGAACCCTGTTGCGACGTGCGTGGGCGGGCCTGGATCTTGGCTGTCCCACATGCCAGTGTGGATTGCTGCTCCCCTTGCAAGTTGCACCTGTCCACCAACCCACCAAGCCCTATCGCTTCGTGATGCCCTCCACACAGTCGGCCAACCCTTCAGATAGTGTGTCTGCTTGAGCTGAGTCATCAAGCAACTTGGTCTGGTGGTGTAGTTGGTTATCACGTCAGTCTAACAGTTCGAGAGCCTCTCAATTCTCTCGTCTGCCACACTGAAGATCTCCGGTTCAAGTCCGGGCTAGATCATTATATGGGCGATTGGTTTAGTGGTATAATGACCGCTTAGCATGCGGTAGGTCCTGGGTTCGATTCCCAGATCGTCCATTCTTTTGATTAGTAGATGTCTCTCATCACCCCTTTTTGGGTCGAGGCTATCGCGAGTTCGTGAACCTGGTTGTCGAGGTGTGATATAGGCCTGAGGCTGCCGCTAACTTAGTAGAGGTACGGGTCATGAGTTGACTCTCAATTCGACTTCCCAGTTGTTGATCTTAGCTCTGTCTTATGTAGGTCTCTTATCCGAGAGAAGTTTGCTTGGAAATATTAAAGGCAGTGGTCCTCAGTAACACCAGACGCTGCCGCAGGGAACTGCGCATGGCGGTACAGCGGATTGAGATCCTACGAGTGGGCCTTTCTGCTCCGGAAAGCACTTGATTGAGTCACTGCAATTCTTCTCGAAATGAGAGAGCATCTCCTTCTGTCTCACGATTATCAGCGCTTATCTGAACGGCATGATGGGATTTCAGATGGCTAGCCGTCACAAGAACTTTAGTCAATTCGTCGGGATTGGAGTTCAGCAATGGCTTCTGGGGGTAGGCCGCATGGACCGGCGCTGTTCTAGCGCACTTTGCAACGCAACAGGGCACGGAACAGGCTAAGTGTTGGGACTAACTAGTAAGGACTCACGGCAAACTACAGGTGTGCAGTGAGATTGGAGACTTGGATGAAGAAGATACTACTGAAAGACACCATAAGAGAGAAACCATCCCATTAGTTGAGCTATAGTGGGCGGGTGGATGTCACCGGTGAGATGGCACGGCGCTGTCGAGAGGAGCTCTTCGGCACCTTGCATGCAAGTGTTGACCTGCATATGTGACCCCAGATAGATGCTTTCTGATTGCTCAAGACAATGCCTCTCTGCACTTGGCTTTCGTCGAATTCGAACACTCGGTCAAAGGGTGGATCTTAAGCCGAGACAAAGAAATCAAGACAATCAGGTCACGGACCAAAGATGAGGAGGCCTAGAAGCATAAGAAATCCATCTCCCTACACGCATAGTAACCCATTGTGTAGAATGAATCAACTTCCATCTCCCGAGTACACAATGCCTAGCTTGATTGACGTCTTGGAATATCCCGTGTATATTGTGCTATATTCATCATGGCATAAGGTTCATCCATAGGGCCGAACACCACATTACAGCATACGGATACAACTCTGGATGCTGAGGGGGAAGAAGCAGGCTTGATAGGTGACCTCGGGCCAGTGACCCTCCACATCTTCCACATGCTTCACCTAGCGCGAATCCTTAGTGCAAATGGCCTTGTTCAGCGTGATTCCAGGCTTCTTCCCGGTTTACCCTCCTCTGTTACTAGTCCTCTGCAGCCACGATTCTTCACCTTGGACATGGGCGCTCACCCAGCCTTGGGTTGCATTTGCCAATAAAGCGAAGCTTATTCCCCAATCTCTCGTTTGTCGTCTTCATCGTGTCATTTCTCCTCCACTTACTCTCCCCATACTCATGGGCCAACATCGTCGAGCGTGAACCCCGATTCCGACGCCCTGGACCTGCAGTTTTGTTTCTTTTCCGCTTGCCCCGCGCTGTCGCGGCTGCTGTGCCTCTCTCCCGCAAGGCGTTACCAAGCCATCGGGCCCGCGACGAACGAGAAATGACAAAATAGCGACAGGGTCTACGCATGCCAACCAACGACAAAATAGACGGGTGAGGCACCAGACAGCAGTTATCAAGCACTATCGAGATATAGGCAACACAGGGCTTAAGCTATTGCAGCACCGGAAAGCACAGTTAGACAAACAGCAGTTGATGGCAAGCGACAATAGAGCCAGGAAACGAGGGCTACAATCACATCAGCGACGAAGCAGACATACATGCATCTTTGACGGCGCCAAGTATCTGCCTTCTTTCCTGCCCAGAACACGGGACGACCGCCTACAAGCGAAGCAAGCTACCAAGCGGCGCAGCAGCAGCAAGAGCGAATCGGGGGTGCGCCAGTGAGACTGTTGGAACGGCACGGGACGGGCGACGGGACGAGACAATCTTTTCTACGCGAGCAGGACAAGAGCTTCGGGGGGAATGGCCGGTCTCGGGCCCAATCAAGTGGGCTTGGATGAGGGTCATCTGGAACCCATTCCAGGCTTGAGCATGTCTGGAGTCTTAATCGCAAAATCCATCGCCCTAGTCGCCGCCATCGCCTTTTTTGTGTGGGAGTTTCGGTCATGGTATCGCCTGCGAAAGATCCCTGGACCTTTCCTAGCCTCGATCTCAGTCCTTTGGCAATTGAAAAGGGCAATTGGGGGAACATATCATGAGCACCTGAATGATATTGCGAGGAAATATGGTGAGTGGACTTCTTCATTGCCATTGAGAAACCACGCCCGGTGGCTTTGGAGTTGCGATAGCAAGCCAACAAGCACCCCAAGAAACTAGAGACAGACGCTGATCACTGATCGTCATTGCAGGACCACTCGCTCGCATTGGGCCCAACGAGCTCCTCTGCACAGACCCAGACTCACTGCGCAAGATGTCGGCCGTCCGCTCGTCGTACACCAAGGGCGATTTCTATGACTCCGGCCGGATCACTCCGGGCGTAGATAATGTTGTCTCGATGCGGGACGAGAACGAACATAAGGCTATGAGGGCGAGAATGGGACCGGCCGTAAGTTTGAATTTCCTTTGTGGCCTCAGACTTTCGCTGGCTGGTATTTTCGTGACCCCCAGAAGCGCTGCCACTTTTGAGTTCAAGTCCGCTAATTGCGCTCTCTGCGTTGCTGAATAGTACACCGCCAAAGAGAATGAAGGTTATGGCTTTGAGGTCGGGATCGACCGCCAGCTCATGAATTTTGTTAGCCTGATAGACCGACATTACGTTTCCACCGATTCGGAATTTCGTCCGCTGGATTTCGCCGAGAAGACACAGTTCTTTGCGCTCGACGCCATTGGCGATGTTTCCTTCGGCGGTGCATTCGGGTTTCTTGCAGAGGACCGGGACCTATTTCGGTATATTGAGATTAACGAGTCGTCTTTGCCCATTATGAACGTCGTTTCGGTGCTTCCTTGGCTTGGGAGACTTGTTCACAAATGGCCTTTCAGGCTCATGTTACCCAAGGAGGATGACCAGATCGGCTTTGGTCGTTTGATGGGGTGAGTGAAGCCAATGTTGGGCCTGGCACCATCCATGAGTCTGATCACTAATAACACAACGCAGCTTCGCTAAAAACTACGCTGAAATGAGACTTCAACCCGGCGCGAAGCCCCAGAAAGACATGATGCAAGCTTTCATCAACCAAGGTCTCGGCAAAGATGAACTTATTCAACTCGTGTACATCCACATGTGAGTATCATCCACAACTTTCCTCGATTCATATGCTCATGACATATCAGGATCGCTGGCACAAACTCGGCCGCACAAGCCATGCGCATGACATTATTATCGTTAATTAACAATCCGGTTGCTTACCGTCGGCTCCAGCAGGAGATCGACGATGCTACTGCCGCCGGCCTGATCAGTTCTCCCATCACCAATGCCGAAGCTCTGAGACTTCCATATCTCCAAGCCGTCATCCGCGAAGGCCTGCGTTTCTACCCTCCTGTCACTGGCCTCGGCTTCAAGCAAGCACCGGAGGGCGGAGACATCCTAAACGGCTATTTTGTTCCTGGCGGCACCCAGATCGGACACAACTTCTTCGGCGTCGGACGCTCACTCTGGGTGTGGGGTCCGGATGCCGATGTTTTCCGCCCAGAGAGATGGCTTTCGGCAAATGAAGATGGTCTCAGACGAATGAACGCCGCAGTTGATTCCCACTTTGGCCACGGTAAATACTCTTGTCTCGGAAAACCGATCGCCATGATGGAGTTAAACAAAGTCTTCGTCGAGGTAAAATTTTTTCCTCATACACTTTCCGTGCAGCATCTTACTAACTTCATACAGCTATTGAGGAGATATGACTTCACCGTCATGAACCCAGAAAAACCAATCAAGACTCTCAGTGCGATTTTCTTCGTCGCCAGGGACTTTTGGGTGAGGTTGACTAGGCGTCCAACGAGGGAATAACGGACAGCCCGGCCTCAATCGTGTTCCCGTAAATAATGACTGCTATGAATTTCCTATATTTTTCTCTCGTCACATCTTCAAGGGAGGGAATCTCCCACTTGAGGCAGTCTAGCGATGCCTTTATCTTTCAATGGATTTCATCAAACAAGGGCTGCAACGCAGTATTTGTAATTGAAATAATGTATTGCTGCACATACATCCTAAGTATGAATTGAACGTTGTCCGGAATGAACCCGAATGGTTCCATGTGATCAATCTTCTAATATTTCTTTTCTGATGTTGAAGCATGCATACTTAGAGATGCTTCATAGATTACAAGGAAGCTAGACAAGAAGGAAAACATAAGGCAGGGTATGATATTTGACGGAACTCAGCTTATACTTTGGTTACCCAGCTCTTCTTCCTACAAACAGATCCGCAACCTACAAGAAAGTCAATGGACTTCCCGCGACTCTTCTTAAGGACGATTATGGTCGCCAAAGACAGCACAGATAGGCACACAGTAACCCAGAACAAAACAGTTCCCAGGTGATCTGATACGTAGTTCAAGAACTGCCCATCTGACCCATGCCACGAGCGTCCTGCCGCGTGGCCGAACAGCTTCCGGGCGTATCCCTCATCCAGCAACGCCACGCCGTGATGCAATGTGCTGTACATCCACGCGTACTGATGGAACGCATATGTGACCATTATCGGGCCTGTCGACCAGAATACCTGGAGGTAGGGAAGGAGGATTCGTTTCGAGGTCGCACCGCCGCGTCGCTTAGCTTCTTGGAGAGCCCATTCGAGAAAGGAGGAGCCACGCTGTGCCATGAAGAAGTGATTGCTGAGTCCAAGAGTATTTGATGTCGGGGCGAAGACAGCCTGTAAGCCGAGGCTTTGCATACAGGACATCACCTCAGTCGATCTGGGGTATACGTCCAAGTCTGCATAAATGCCTCCCTCTGCATGGACAACGACCAGTCTCGCCACATCGGCTCGTTGAATATTCTGGGCATAGCCCTCGTATGTCGATAGCAACCAAGAGTATTCTGTCTTTATAAGTTCGAGAACATCTTCGTCTGTCCATAGTTTGATGGTATAGTTGAGAGGTTCCATCGTATGTTTCCACGTCTCGTATGAAGCTTGTATGCGCTCCCCCGAACCTGGGTAAGTGCTTGTATCGTTGGTTTTCCAGATTTGGTGAATAATTTTAGGAATGGGCTCTTGTGGTGTGGATGCTTCGGTGGGATGTATAAGGTCTTTTCCATAGCGTTCAGAAGCATTACAGAACCTGACCAATTCTATGGACTGGTTTGGGAGAGCGAAGTCGTTTGCGTAGCTGAGTTGATGAACAACCAAGGCGGCCGTCATGGCTAAGGTAACAAGCGCCGAAGCCTTCAACATTGCTTTTCCAGGGAGTGCTATCATCTTGGACACCAGAAACGTTTCCTTCTTATGCTTTCGTTGGAGGTAATCGTTGATGGTTCTCGGTTTTCGAACAGGTTGAGGAGAAGAATCGAAGAAGGAATACGTCGCTAAAGTTGAGGATATATCGTGAAAGTAAAGAATGAACAGAGGGCTGAGTAAGGTTGGGGATAATAATCCTAGAAGCTTGTAGAGAAAATGAAGTCGGGTATCACAGAAAAGAGTCTCAGAAATAAGGATGTTTGCAGAACGCTATCAACGAACGTACAGTGAATTGGAACGACTCCGAATAAAACTTGGATCTGAGGTATTTTTTCTCAAGAGGAAGTTCGAACACATGGTATTCTATTAAATAAAGGAGACTTCATGTGGCTCGCAGCACCCAGACAAAGACTTTAGAGTACAGACTTCTTGATCAGTTCAACTTTACCCAGGTACTGCCACAGGCTGCTCCTAGACTAGATGTAAGTCAACATACCCACTTCCTGGCACCCCCCTGTTTCTGGCACCCACAAAAACGCGAAAATCCACCACAACCCAATGCCCACCCCCAACCTCCTTTTATCACAACATTTTCAATTCGCGTCCAAATGGGCTCATCTTTTGCACATGTCTTCTTCTATATATAATGCCTCAATATACCGAAGATCAGCTTCGTCAGGCTCTCGAGGA
>NW_026849647.1:0-21867 GCF_030869305.1 Colletotrichum tamarilloi
TCTTCACGCCAGCCAAACCGACGACTCTCTCACTTCGACAATTCCCTCACTTCGGGGCACAATGTTCTTTCCAGATGCCTTAGACACAGTCTTGACGGAATTGCTAGGATTTCATCACGAAGACATCAGGTTGTCTTTCAGTGCTGAGCATCAAGTTTCCATCGCCACCCACAGTCTACCAATACACTCACAAGCTGTTCCCAAACTCTCCCACAGCGTCGACTCTCCTTCCTCGCCGTCTTATGATGAGAAATACGCGATTGGCGTCACCAAGGGATTTGACAAAGGCTTAGACGAGGAGCATCTCCAAGAGACTCCTTCGTCTGATATTGGGCCCCTCACCATCGTTGTCCGCGATTTGACACTCTCACAAGAATGTCAAAGTCGCCCTCTGCTATCACCTCGCAGATCCCTGGCTGCCCTCTCTGAGTCCAGCCATCCCTCGGCCACCGAGCGTATTCAGGCAAGCGAGACCTTGGACGGCCTCGAATCCGACAAGGAGTCTCAGGGCAACGTGCAGAGAACTTCTCAGCCTTCCGTGCAAAGGCATAACGAACCCCCCGTCGGCGACTGCGAGACCAAAGGCTCCCCCAAAAGCGACGTTACCTCGAATCGTCGCCAGAATTCTATAAGCCAGTCGGAAGCCTTTCTCCAACAAAACTCAAACACCGACTGCGTTGACGAAAGCGCAATTGATGATGATTCCGAGTCGGAAGCCTTTCTCCACCAAAACTCAAACACTGACTGCGTTGACGAGACTGGCAAAAGGTCTAGCATTGACGAGGAGACCTTTTTCCAGCGTACCGACAACAACAGCAAGCTGACCTCGCGTCGCTCTCTTATTACCATGATGGTGGTTGAGATGGACAACCGCGGAGGGGTAGGGAATGTTGCCTCTCGGTCTGTCTCAACACTTCCGTTTCGTACCAGCCACCCGGCCCTGCCTACCTTAGCCGTCTCTCCCAATGATTCCGACGACGCCCCATTAATGATGAAGCGCGATAACGGCAGGCCGCATCTGAAGCCCATCACCGAGGTGCCACGGTTTGCTCCTCGGCCTATCTCCAAGAGTGCCAGCCGCTGGTGCGAAGCAGTCCTCTCCCCCCGAACCACACGACGAAACATGCTAGCGACAGAATTGACCAAATCTGTCCGATGGAACATGCTTTGGGAGCGCGGGCAGAAGTCAGCTACTGCTAACGCAGTGCTCAAGCGCCGCCATACCTCCCACGACGTCGCGAACCTGAAGCAGTATCCCGAGATCGCCCGGACAACCACGAGGAAGGATGGTTTCATCGATGCCCTATACCTCGCTTATCACACAGGCGATGATTACAACACAAGGGGATGGTGACGTGCATGGTCGCGAGATGGGAACTCTGGAGTCACTACGGCGACAAAATCCGAATAATTATTCGATTCGCGCGACTTCGAATGGGGCCGCGGAGGCCTTACTGTACAGAGACGCGCATTGATCTGCGGAACAAGCTGAAGGAGAGATGGATTCATGATAATGCGGCAGGATTCCACGGTCACATTTGTATATACAAGAATGACAACCTTCCGATGTGTTCGCGTTCGCCAGATCCGATGATCTGGTTGCAGCCCGCGACGAGCGCACTCGGCATTTCTTCGGATAGACCGCAATCGCTTTAGGCACGAACTAGCATGGCAAATGATGAATCATTGAATGGGAAACATGAAGAGAAGCCCGATTTCAAATGTATGGGCCGTTGGAACTGAACATTGCGCAAGGCAATGCGCAGTGGGATGGCCCAAGGCATGTGACCGATGCTGATTCCAAGGGTGACGCGACTAAGGTCCAGGCATTTCCGCTTTGCACGGCTCGCGTACCTATAGCGCATAAGACAGGGCTGATTCATGCCTCCTCTGAGGCGGAATCTCGACCAGAAGACAGCATTATCTTCGACGGCTGCCCATCTCACAGCCTCTCAATGACATACTACGCTTGCAAGAACGGATTTCATGGTGATCAGCAAGACGAGAAGTCAAGCACCGGTGAGATTTCCCTTTAGCGCATGAGCCCAAAGTCAACCTCTCTTCGCGCCGCTCACGGGTCACCGATGTAGTCAAGCCAAGCGACCACAACCGTACCACCTCAGTGCTCGTCCCAGTACTCTTAAGACTGGCGATTGGATCACCTGCCAAATGATGTTTGCCATATTTGTCCCAAATCGGAATGAGAACGTACGTCGTCTTTTCCAGACCCTCTCACCGAGGCGCCTCGACATCCTGTCGAATTCACGCTCGAACAAAATACTCGGCAACAAAGACATCTCGGTAGAACCCTAGGACACATGTTCGCTGATCTGGCGATGGAGATAGTGGGGCTCACTCTGCCGGCGCTAGAAAAAGATTCACTACGACTCAATTCGTATGCCCTGAAATGGTCGCTAGCTCCAAATGTTGCTAAATGTAAAATTGAAAGCATAAGTATCGTACCATCCCGGAACGTTACCGACTCGTCATTCCATGAACGCCTCGGGGGGATTCATGGGAGTCAATGGCATGGCGGATAAATCCTTCTTGAAGCAGTCAATATCAGTGAAGCGGGTTGAGTTTGACGTGGTAGACATATCGAGTTTTGTCTTCTCCGAACCGTCTGCTCGTGCAAGAAGGTGGACCGAAAGCTTCCCTCGTGTCAGAGACCCTGGCTTCATGTATTGCCGACAGAATTCGACGATGTCATCCAGAGTGAACGTCTTAATGCACTCCGCGTCTTTGCAACCTGGAAATCAATGAGCTCTCAATCAGGCGTGACGTGAAGAAGTAAACTCACGGCCTTCAAAGTCATAATATTTGCTTTCGATCTGTCCCCAGGTCCACTTGCTCTCTTGTATGAGATTCCTAGGCTTTTGAAGGCATCTGAGAATCAAACTTCGCTTGTGTTTGTCAAAGTCGGCCTCGGACATGCCGTGCAGGACATCACAGAAGAAGCGTAAGAATTCTTCGATTCTTGACTCGAGGTAGGCCGGTCTCTGCTGGCTCTGAATCTTAAAGCTTATACCGCAGGTAGAAAAGAAACTTCGGAAGTCGCTGTCGACCACATATCCCAACTGCTCCTTGGTTCGCAGCTGGTCGAGCACGGGTCCTCGTACCATCTGATGAAAGAGCATCGCCTTGGCCCTCTTCGATCGGTCGCTGTTATCACCAACATATAGAAACATTTCGATACAGTGGTTGACGTTGTCCGGGTCCTTCAGCGTCTTCTCATAAAGGAACTCCGATCCCTTGGGTATGATCAGGGATTGAGAGACAGGCCGCTGTGTTTCGAGTGTTTTCGGCGGCCTCAAAGTCGCCGCAACCAGGTCTGCCAGGCGATGAGCCTCACATATCTGCAGATCGCCATGTGCGTAGATCTCAAGATGCATTGGCGCCAGAAGCTTCTTTCGGAAATGGCGAACGTCGTCGATGGTAACGCTCGCCACATTCTCCCGAAGCGTTTCAACGGCATGCCAGGGTTCGGAATTGAGGCAGCCCGTAAGGTACCAAACCTGCTTATAGGGCTTGTCTAGCTCGTCATTTTGATACTCTAGGGTTAGATCCTCTTTGATCATGTCAAATCTCGTCTCGGAAAACTCTAGACGACTCACAGCGTCGAGAACGTGCTTCAAGAGACTGTCGAGTTTCGCCTCATACCCAGAGATTGTGAGTAGCAGCCCGTGGCTGGAACGGTCAATGCCAAATCGAAGACCTGCAAGCGTGGCGTGAAAGTATTCTGTGTACAAATGGTCCATCATGAGATTGACGAAGAGTCCACTTGTGACAGCATCTTGGGGGGTCGAATAAATATCCGGATGCCAGCATTTGATCGTAAACGTGGCTTTGGGCTCGTTAAAAAAGTCACTCTCCTTCCACCATACCCGCATAGTGGATTCGTTCCGAATGAGTCTTGGTGGCGTGGAGGACCCGGAGCGCTTTTCCTTGTCGAGGTCGATGATGACGGGAATTAAGCTGTTGCGATGGGGAAAATGAAGCTTACTGGTTTGTTCGGGGTCCATACATGACGCAGCCTCCTTGATGTCTTTCATGAAGTCATCAGGAATCTTCTCCCAAAAATATTCAACTCCATACCACCTTTCCTGCTTCCAGCTCTCCTCTTGGTTGTAGCCTTCAGGCAACTCCTGCGACACAATGGTCATGCGGAAGTTGTCTGGCCTTAAGCATGCTACACACCTCTCGATGAGGTCACCGTCAAAGGTGCGCAGTAGGGAATGGCCGCTAAGCAGCCACTCACGCGGCATAGGCTCCTGCATTAGTGCACTGATTGTACAAGCAAAGGTTGCCTCGTCTGTCTTTTCCGGGTACTTGAAGTTGACGTCGGCCATACTCTTGATCTCATCAAAGATCCACTCCGGAGGGGGTGACTCCCGGAGGAGTGAAACATATCGGAAAAAGACGAGAACCACATGCTTGTAGTTCTTGATGCCCTGTGATGAATGTGAGCCTCGAGTTCCAGGATTCAAGCATGGGGTTTTAAGTTCACCTCCTCAGTCAGACGTATGTCGCAATGGAAGATATCAGGTGTGCCATCGCACACAGATTCCGCATACGCGCGTAACTCATTGGACCATCCCTTCTCTTTAAGGTAGGCCGTTATGCTTCCCGGTCCCTTATGGCCGATCAAATGGCTGATGTACCGGTCAGGCTGCGAAGTGCACGTCTGTCTATGCTCGGGAAACGGAAAGCGCAACCTCAACTCGCGCAGGTTCATGATGGGCTTAGCGAATACCTGTACACCTAGCTCACTTTCACGATAGGGGAACTCTTCCTTCCACCGGTTGGGGACCAAACTCTTGTTCTGAATGCCAGAGAACATTTCTGCGACCCAGTTCTCCAACACGTTCAGAGGCTCCCGTCCCAATACTACCAACTTCATCACATTCGCCGAGTAATGCCTCTTCCAGAAAGCGACCAATCGATCTCGGATATCAATGCCCTTGGCCTCTGGTTGGGTCTGAAGAACATCAAGATTGCCGGTAGCGAAACGATGGTAAGGATGCTTGTGATTGGAGAGGCTTTTCTCGACTTGTTCCAATCGCCAAGAATCTAGTTGCGTGTTCTTTTGATGCTCGGAGTGGACAGCCTGCAACTCTCGGTCGATGGTATCTTTGGAAAAGAGGGGCGAGATAAAATTCTCGGCAAAGCGGTGGAGGGCCTCCTTGAGGGGCGAGGGGTTCGTTGAAGACGGCTCTTCATTATTTTTAGGCTTTGCTGCCACTTGAAAAACGTATTTCGTAGATGTTGGCATCGTGTGAGCGTTTGAGTAGCCGTTGTTAACGCCCAGATACTCAAAGAATCCGTTTTCCGCAGGGAACTTTTTGTTGCCCTTGGACAGTAGCTGTGAAGTAGGCGTCAGTTGATCATTCTTAGCATGTAAAGGATTCCGACGTCTCGGCTTCATACATGCTCCACGGCGTGAGCCATGCCAGGCATATCCTCTTCGTCACTGAAACTCCCAACATGGACATTAAGGGAGGCGCTAGCATTGTCTGTGTCTGGATCATGAGCTAGAAGAACTTCAAGCTCGTTGGGTAGTCGAATGACACGACCTTCCCGCTCATGGCGCAAAGGTTTTTCGAGGCGATCCGTGATAAGTTCAACGGTTGCTGTGTTGGACACCATCGCTGCCGACCGTGAAGTGAAGCAAGTGAAGTGTTGCGAAGACCCGGGTGTAATGGAGCTCAAGCGTGAGGCAGGAGGAATAATCTCTTAGGACCTGTTGGTGTTTTCGACAGCCTGAACGCGAGACAATGTGTGTTTGTAGCGTCCATACATGGAAGCCCAGAACAAGTTCAACACACAGGAAGAGAGCATCAGGCTACGAAGCAAAGAAAATGGCTCGTGGTCATGGTTATGCTCGTAGTGCGCCCGCTATCTGACTCATCTGAGCCGCACTGCTATCCGGGTTGGGACACGATGCCAGTGGGTCGCGTGTTACAGACTGCACCTACGTGGCCATTTAGATGCACTTGGTAGCGTGAAGTCCACATTAACCCTGCGGAAGAGCATCCCATTCGTGGCAGGCGCTCTTTCGCTGTCTCATGGAGTCACCAAAGATCATCTCGGTAAGCTTTCGTCACTTAGGTGTGAATGACCAGGAATCATATGCAGCAGCAGGCCTCGACCGTGGTCGCGCAGTGCGCAGGGACAGGGCTGTGTTAAGCAAGACCGTCCATCGAGGTTTGGTCCGCTGTGGTATGCGAGAGGCTTTCTGACCGTGAACGTATCAGGCTGCCTTGGTTGTTGCCACGTTGACAGCATGTAAAGCCGCCTGGCCCATTGTGAGGGCCTCTTATGAGACCGAAGCAGCGAAAAGGGGCCGTGGCTTGGCTTGGGGGGAAGTGAATATTCGGACACAAGTATCATTTGAGCGAACCGCCTATTTCAGGTCGATCTCAACATGGCTGGTGGCAAACAAGCACATGCAAGGTCACTACCCGCAACGAAAGCACTACATTCAAGCTGCAATCCTTGTCAAAAGCATAGTAGAGCACGAGAAACGTGAGAGTAAGCGCGCTTCGACTGTGACAAGCTATGATGGCAAACTCTCAGCCTCAATAGGCGCAGACCCACACGAGCGTAAGGCGGGCGTACAGACAAGATTAGTGGGGTGTAATTCCAGTGCGCTGATCTCCAGTACAGGTTCTGCACTCCTCCGAGTCCTGGGCATGTATCCCTGGCTCCTTGTCGGCGTTTTTGGTGTCTTCTCACCCAGCCCTCCCGGGTTCGATCAGGACCCGTTCGCAGATATTCATGGCATGAGTACGCAAAACGCCCGCTGAAACTTGCTTTTATGCTTCACACAAGGGTACGTAAGTAACGTTGCTAGCTCGACACGGAAGCACTCCGTGATTTTTATGCTCAAGGCGATTGGAGGGAGGTCAGAGCCACCAAGGCTGGCGACTTGTTTAGCCAGCCGAGCAATAATCAGCCAGGGCATCTTTAGGGATAAGTGATCGATTCATCCGACGTAGGCAACAACATACCATGTCAGAGAGCTCTCTCTTGCACCGAGCGGCTGCTGAATGTCACATTCATATCCTCGATTGGCGAAAGTGAAGCCTACGAACCAGCTCATCATTATCCAGTTCATCATAACCTTGCAAATATATTCCACACCCGCAGCAAGTCTCGTCCATCTCGTCAGTGTCGAACTTACTCGACAAATAGACGTAATTGAGGAAGAGATTAATACAGACGCGAACATACTTTACCTTACCGGGCAGCGATAGAGAGTTTCCCGTTCTTCGTAAAGCAGTTCCAGAGCTCGAATGAGAGGGAGTGCTTGTATCGCACTCTCGGTCCACAACTGACCGCCCTTCGGCTGCCAGCCTGTCTCAGGTGCCTGGTGAGCTGGCAGCTAATAAGTAATTACTGCACTTGGTTTGGTCAAGGTGTAGAGCCCAAGACATATACTTGATTGTATGCTGGCTCGAAACCCTGCAGTGCTTCGTTGTTCCGGCCGCGGAGTGGACGAGATATGTTAAGGGCCGCTCGCTAGGTCAATAGGATTCATCTACCTATCTCCATCACTACCTTTACCGCTAGATAAGGTAAAGTCAACGAGTCTATTTAGCATGCAATAGGTGACTCAAACCCATGTGCCCTATCAGCACCGTCCACGCACAACAGATGCACCAGGACCCTTACACTTTGCCCCAGCCGCGGAGGCTTGGCCAGCATACGACCATGTCTCGTCTAGGTACGGTGACAAAAGTGAGGCTTCTTAGCGCCATTCTCCGCTCATGAAAAACACACAGAGAGGAAAGCGGCTGGCTGGCGATGTCAGAATTACAACATGTTATTTTGCTATCAGGCAAAAAGCACCGATAAGGGGCGGGTTTTGGGCCATAAAATGCTCTAGTATCCCCCCAGAACACAGTAAGTCATCTATCTATGCCAGTCGGTACAGTCACCGCACAAGACAGATCATGTTGGTCCCTTCAGCTGAGGAAACCGAGGCCGGGCATGGTACCAACGCAAGAGGCTCTTCGCATGCGTCTGCGGAAGCCGGCTCAGGGCGGCTCGGGATACAGGTGAATGGTATTACTCATATAAGAGTAAACACCGAAAAAGTTACTCGGACACAGCACGAGGCTCCACCTTTTCAAGTGAGTCGAGGCTTCTGAATATAGCATAGATACTGATGATTTCCGAGGCACCAGCAGGAAAACCGCTTCATGTCAATCCCGAAAGAAGCACAAGAAGACGGGGGGACTTGGGGAAGCATGGCAACGCAAAGGCTGATTTGAGACGAGGTCTATGGCTCTTTCAATCGGCTGTCAATGACGAAGCGTTGAATTCGAGGATTGCGGAAACCAGTGGCCATGATCCTCGGGAGATTTTGGCAGCGGTCTCCAAGTTGGAGGATGACAAACTCTTTATTGCCAAAGAAGGATTAGCTTCCCCTCCAGAGCCAACGACTCTGTCTGGCTCGAATGTAAGGACATTGAGATGTTTCGAAAGCTCCCACGTTCTAACTGAAAGTTACACAGGTCACAACTGCGCTCTTGCCTGCTGGAGCTTGGTTGAGTCCGGCGAAAACTCCGGGGATGATGCCAGGTCCCGTTCGCTACTCCAATCAGGTCAATGAGGGCGGCGGCAACCAATACAACGGGGATTTTAATATTTACTATGGCCTTCCAGAGACGTTCAACGGCAATCGAAGTCTTGATGTGAGTCGGGACTTTCAGTTTTGTTTCATCATGCTGACACACATCTAGACGGTATCCAGCCCGAAAGGTGAACTGGAAATTCCGGCTCTTCCCAAGTCCGGCCCTGACATAGAGGATGTTCCTTCGCGTGATTGCGAATCCGAAGATGCAGGCGACACCTGTGTCGGAAATGGAGGCATTTCGATAGCGCTTGACAACGATACACCAGCTTGCCGGAACGAGGCCGTTGATCACCAAACCCCCCAGTACAAAGGGGTAGAGGAGCACCCTGATGTCGGCACACAGCAACTTGTTAAGCCCAGCACGTCTGGAGAAGGTAGTCCCTGTGACAAACTCCTGCCTGGTCTTCTCAAGGATCAGAATGTTCGACTGGTGGGACCGCATCTTGAGGGACGCGACGCAGAAGGACAACTGAATCGCTTCAAAACCCTTCGAAAACCAACTGCTGCAATCTATGTGGACGATGCGAACGAATGCCTCACGACAATTGAAGGAATTGTGGCTCATGTGGAACGTGGATCGGTCTTGTGGTGTTGGGAATGTCGAAAATGCACGGAGTATAATTTTACGTTGGGTGGCGGCGAGCATCACGGAGCTTTCCTTCGGCGCATTAGCTAGCCTAATTACCGACGGCCTTCTCGGCATTAGAACGCAATACATCGCTTTTGATTTCCACTGACAACTACCTGCCGTCTTATCCGATGGTTAATTACTGCTAAACTTCCCATTAGGCTTCCATTCTGTGGATTCATTGACCCACGCAGACCATGAACACTCTAGACTATCTGTTTGCGGGCTGCGAACATAATTTTGCCAGAGCTCTCCAGGTCTACATGATCCGTGCTGGCGGTGCAGGCGCAACCTAGGACCAGTCTCCAGAAGACTGACGGGAACATTGAGCCGTTCAGGCTGGGCGATTCAGATGACCAATATAGCAGCCAGCACCGTTTATCAACGGTCTGGATGCTTGACACAAACATCAATGGCATATCGCATCTTCCAGGCTACCGTCTTGGATTCGGCTACGCGGTATGAGATGAGTTCGCAAACGAGCCTTCAGCCTTCAGTGATGAGGAATAAATCTGAGGGCAATACATGCTTCTTCTGCTTTGCAAGTGACGGTTCTAGCCTGGCGGTCAATTTCCGCCACCTCGATGAGCAACGGCGCAGTGTAGGCGAATGTCACCAAGACGAGTGACCCGTGGCTTACTATGTCTCAAACATGCAGTGTCGTGGCCTACATGCGGTGTGGCACACTGTTGACAGACAAAGTACAGCTGTGTGCGTAATGACTCAAATGACTCAATTCAATGTAACGTGGAATGGTATAATTGATTACAAGACCCAGAGCCGTTCAAATCGAACCCGATCTTTCTAGATTGTCCAAGCTGCAAGAATCAAGTCTTCCCCCCGTCCACACAACGATTCCTACGATGATGAACATCCCCTGTGTTCAAGATCAACTACATAGAGGTACACATTTCTTGCTTGATTTGGGAGAGAACCATGCTAATCGGTTCTCCTCGGTGGTGCAGTGGTTACCAGACAAGACCTCGAACTGCCTTCTCACCCGCAAACATGGGCTGGTAAGGCCGGAGTGAAGGACCTGTGGCGTTGCGTGGGTGGACCTCAACTTGTGCAGCTGGCATTCGGCCTGACATCATTGTAATGTGTATGCGGCCACGGGGGTATGAGCATTAACCTCGCAAACTGCGGATATTGTAGTGCCCCCAGGCGCTCCAATTGTCAAGTGATCCACGTCAAAACCAAGTTCACAGAGCTCGCTGGCGGTGGCATCGGCTCCTTATTACCAACTTTGTGGCAGCCTCGGCCGTCTACGATGATTCTTGGCGACTCCGTCGACAATTTGTAGGACGTCACCGCATCAACCACAAGAAGTAGCAATCAGAAATACACATCTTTTCCAACATTATTTTTCACATTTCGCTGGCCTTAATACCAGTTGATCATTAAGCCTGATATAGAGACAATGCGGCTGAACCGGCACCTCCTGGTGCTCGAATGCTGACATCAATCTTCCTATATGGGACAAGGGATGCCTCGTTGTGGTGTGAGGAAAAGCAAATTGCGAACCGAGATCTCTCCCCTCACACCCCGTAGTCACCGACTTCTCTTGTCGCCTCAAACTCCTTCGCTACCTCATTTGACAGCGCCTCACACACGGGCCAAGTCTGCCAGCACACACTTCAGTCACCCGCTCCTGAAGTACTTGGGCCGTCGATCAGCTGCCATCGTCTTGCCCTCAGCGAAAGCTGACTCACAAATCCACTATAAATCTAAGTCTGCAGTCTCCCGATACGTGCGTCTCAACACACTGAGGTTCACGCAAGACTCCCTACGAGCGCGAGAGCGGACCATCACCTGGCGGCAATTCTCAACAAAGGTAATTGGTCTCTATCTCTGGGCCCAACGGGCCTTGGTCTGATCAAATTGAAATCAACATGGCCTAATTGACTGACTGGTCAGAACCCTCGATGACGCTGCAATTTCCTCTACGTATGAGACCGCAGGAACACCATGTCGGACAACACTCTTGCTATGCACGATGCCAAATGATCGACCAGTTGTCCGCCCTTCCACTTGGGCAGCCCCAGAGTCTAGGACCTAAAACACCGAAGGCATACGTCTGGACATGCGTAAGTCGTTTGAGACGCAGTATTTATCGGCCACGACTGATGCATAACGATAGTGCCGGTGCGCCTAGGGAGGGCAGGCCCTGGGAAATGGGCAATGTTGCAATTGTGGAGTTGGACGATGTGGATATTGTCCAGTCAGCAGTTATAAGAGCAGGACTACTATCGAAACAAGGTGTGCGATCAGGCTTCTTGAGCTCTCCTAAATCGTAACCTGTTCTAAATCATCGATCTACGGTCGTACCGAATTCTGGAGTGATGGCCCGTTCAGTTATCAATTGGTGCACGCAGCATAATCGAACGCGGGTCGTCCTCGAGCCGATGAAGGCCATTGTCGGGCCTGGATGACGTCCATTCTGGCGCCCGACTGTATCCGCCAGAAAGAAGAAATGGGGAATTGCAGGGCCGGTGTGATGGGGTCAATCCCTTTGCTACAAGTCAAGTGGGGCGTCCTTAAACACACAACCAAGTACAGTGTACGTGACACTGAGCCTGGAAGTCGCGACACGCCCCCGACTTTCCACGGACAAGGGTGTCGGTACCGCCTGCTCGCCTTCCAAGCAACCCAAATTGGGTGGCCTTGGCGCCGCAACAGGGGCCGCTACGCGTGGCAGACCACCAATCACACATTGCCTAGCAAGCCAGATCGAACCTAATTTTGTGGTTGTTTGCCAACGACGCGCCAATCCCTGTCAGATCACCTTCCCTGCCCTCCGCCGGAACGAGCCTGCCAGGGTCCGGCGGCTTCTTTACAGCCCGTGAGTGCTTCATCTTCCCCAAATCAGCTACCTCTTCTGTGCAGCTCCACTGTAGTCGACCTGTCAAGTGTCGCTGCAGCGGGAAACACGCGAAACCACTGCCTGTCCTGGAGAGTGCTTGATCCTGGGAAGCTTCTCTCCTTCCCTTTCCCTGCGTTAACGGCGCTATGTAATGAACACCGCCGGGTGACTCCGGCTGCCAGACCGCATGGAAGTGGGTCGATACCTTTGGGGGTGTCAGGGCTTCGTGAAGTCGACAAGGGACCGTTCCCTGTTCCGAGGCCTGGCTCAGGGCCGTCCTTCGGGCCACTCCTAGTGATTCGTCCTCGGTGTATACGGAGGAGCCATGCCGTGATCATTGCTGGGAACGTGATAATGCGGGCGAACTTCGTAAATATCCCAAACTTGATGCCTCTAACCTCCGACCTTTCATTGAGTCGTCCTTCGAGCTAGCAAGGTCTCTGAGAGCTCCTTGCAGCATCCTCCTTCGCTGTGTGAGGGCCCCTCAGGCCTGAACCGTTCCAACAGGAACTCCACGAACGGCCACTGGGATGCGTAGCCCAGGCCTAATCTCGCTATTCGTGACCAGTCGCGGGACATCCGGTGATTTGAAAAGCAAGCCTCTCAGCCGGGACCGCAGAGAAGGTGGGCCGTCGGCGTCAGCTCAGCAGGCACTGTCCCCAGGAAATTTCCTACAATCCCCCGCCTGATACATGCAAGGATTACAATCAGCTTCATAGCTATAGTTGTAACAGGAGTAATGGGTCTCATCACGCGGATGGTTGGCTATACCCGGAAACATACGGATAGCAATAGCGAACCAAACCAATACGAGACCGAGATCTCTCAAAATTTGTGACTGGGGTAATCAAAAGGCGTCCAAGCTAAGGGACTTCATGTTTATCCCTCTCACCCACTGCTAGCTCTCATCTCATATGCGTATGAATGATGTAGGTGGTCCGGGATGCTCAAAAGAAGGACATCTCCCCAGTTGTGAATTCCCGCAAACCTCCTGGCAGTCAGCGTGTCAGCTCACTCGCCCTCTTGTCCTTCATGGCAACTCCAATCCAGCAGGCTGGGCTACTGCTCTTTCTGCCTGTTGAACTTCTAATTAAAATCTGTTGCCGGCCAGATCTTTCCATTAACGACCTGAAATGCGTTCGGCTAGCCAACCGAGCCTTTTACACCAACTCGACTTCCCTAATATTCCATCGTGTCTTCATTTCGAACTTGCGAAGGGACCTTGAGGCCTTCAAACATATCACGTCTACGCCTCACATCGCTTCTGTTGTCAGAGAAGTTGTCTTCCTCGAAGTTCCTGATTTCATCACCTACGAACATGAGCTTCAATACAGCAGGACAGGCCTGGACGCAACACCCAACCAGTTCGCTTTATGCCATAAAATCGCCGACAATTTCTGCAAGCCTAACGAGCCATACTTCGCGTCGAATTATCCTGACCGACACACCAGGCCCCTTATAGATGCGGTATCAGTCTACCGCCATCTGTTAGGGTCGATGTCAAAACTCACCACGTTAGCCTCAGAGCCAATCAGCACTACTCGATTGCTAGTCTTTGGAGCCGATATCGAAGACCCAACCGAGACGAACCGAGATGACTGTGAAGCTCTTATTAAAGATGCGACAGTGGACTATACCTCGTTTCCTGTTGTTGGATTCCGGGCCGTCTTCCCTCCCCTTCTTTCTTGCCCAAAGCTGGGGGTTTCAAGCCTAGTCTGCCGAGGGATGGGCATGAAGCTGTTTGAAGAGTACGGAACTGAGGGCCCACAAGCTCTCCTTCCCAGCCTTGCTCATAAAGGCCATATGGGTGTGAATAGTTTCGCGAGGCTCACATCCCTCGACCTGGATTTCACCTGGCTTATACCTGGGGATCTCTCCGAATGCCTTGCTGCCGCCGCTGGGCTACGTCAATTGCTCCTACGTGTGCAAAGGATGCAAGGACCTGAGGCCCTCAGAATTCATGCTAGTCAAAAGGACAAGTTCCATTTCAGAAAGCTGTTCTGTACAAATTTTCCCTGGAACAGACTCGAGGACATGCGGATCACCAATATCCCATTTTCCGATGGAGATCTATCCGCTTTTGTATTGCGTCATCCAAACCTACGACAGATGCATGTAGACGACCAATCCATCGATCTTTCTGAGACCGAGCACCGGATGAAGTGTTTGTGGAGTGTATAACAATTATAGATAATGGAAGTAAGAGTTCGGAGGGCCATGCTCTGATATTCAACACCAGCCTCCGAGCCTACACATAATATGTCGTGTACTCTACGGAGCAGCATTATTCAGAAGTACAAAAGTCTCAGATCATTCTCTTCATCACTGAAACGTCCGTCTCGCGCGCAATGTCTTTATCGAAAGCCGCCCCGTGTTTAAGCAACGTGTTGGCTATACCCATATCTCCGCGCCGAATCGCTCATGACAGAGGCTTCCTACCTTCTCCCCCCCTTGGTTCCAGGATCAGCCCCGTTAGCGAGCAGAAACTCTACGCATCCATCAAAGAGTTGGCACAAGCAATAGCGTGTTTTCAACATCGTTTCCAAAGTCAATCGAGTCAAACTCTTGGAGAAAACTAACGACCATCTGTCCCAGTTGCAGCCCGAGAACCATGACTCTAACCGACCCAGTAAAGGCTTCTCCGGAAGCGATAGTAAAATACTTAGGAATTATTGGCTTGCTAGACTCAAACTGGACGTGTCCAAATTGGTGCAGAGTTGCATCTATCAGAAAGGTCAACGCACCGGGAAACACCCGCAGCCTTCCGTGGCAAGTAATCAAGGAAATGGGACAAGATTTTCCGAATGTTTTCAACGTTATGAGCACGAGCTGCAAAATCCAGAGCGTCCAGGAACTTTTGTGTCGGAGCGCCGATAGTCTCAGTCCCTTTCATTGGGACGTCTGCGTCGTCGGCTCGGCCTGATTGGATGGCTCTCATAATGGGATTGCTCTCGCTACCGTATTCAAGCAGTGAGCAACCCAACGCGATAGAAATGTAGTATGCGCTATCTAGCCAGCGACAAGTGTGACGTGTGATGTGGTTGTTCAAGCTGTCGATGAACTAGTTGATAGACGATGAGAGTTGCTCGGTGTTCTTGCCCGAGAAGAGTATTGCATGAGCGCGTACAAAGGCTGCGTCAATCTCCTGCAGCCTGGTCTGTGTGCCATTGAGATGCGGGTCGAACAGAGTCATGATTGACTCGCGAGCAGACAGGAAGGGAAGTGGCACGCAGAGAGACTTCGTGTAGTAGAAGAGCTGCTGCAGAGCATTTGGACGAGCCAAAATAGCGAGGTGGTGGTAAAGACGACCCGTCTGAGGAGCCTTATCACTAGCTTTTGGATACCAATGGCGAGAGACTGAGGTCCAGACCTCTCTATCCTTAAGATCATCATCTTCAATAGTCATCCTGTAATAAAGGTCAACACGTATGGAACAAGAATATTGGTCACATTCTCTTGTCTTGAGTTTACTGACCGATAGCGGCTCAAGTCGCCAAGCCATTCAATCCAAATGTTTTGGAACGTTGGAACAGTCTCATACAGCAGAGTCATCATAGATCACGCCAAATAAATGAACGTAAGCATATGTTCGAGCGAGGCGGGCAGACGATGACGCAAAAGCTCCAAGAATGAATGAATCCCATGCCTCCACATGCGCTCCAACATTGCGTGCTTGCTCGCGAGCCGTCGCAATGCCGGACTGGCTAAAGGATGCTGAGAGGCAAGGAAGAAATCGTGGTGTTCATGTAGCAAAGTTCGATGTAGATCGATCAATGCCTGCCACTGCTCATTGTTCAGCTTGGGATTGGTCTCGTTGTTTGAACTTTGAGCGTTGTCGACTTCGATACACTGTGACTCGATCATATCGAGTCCAGCGTAGATGCCCTTCACCTCAGCAACAAGTTGTTCTTGGCTGATAGGGCGCGTCTCTAGCTGCTTGATTAGTACCTCAGCGTTATCAAAGTTCGAGAAACGCGGATGCTCGAACGACCGATCAGAAGCTGCTCTGGGGAGATCGGACCCATCTCTCTCCTTGTATCGCCCGCCGTCGGTCCGTCGAGGCGCAGATTCTTCTTCCTCAGGAGTCCATAATCTACCAGCCTTGTGTGCCGGGTCTCTTTGGAAGTCAGTGTCCTCAGCATAGCTGGCATCAGAAGCCTGTGGTTGCTGTCGAGCACGACTACGCTTTTGATGCGAAGACCCATGACCCCCATCCTTCCTCTTATTCTTTTCCGAAGATGGGCTGCTAGCCTCTTGACTGTCATGACCAGCCACAGATTCATGAGAACTCGGGTCGTCTTGGTCTATAGGCTCCTGTTTTGAGGCAGTTGATTCGAGCGGAGGTTGCGGCTGGTTTGACTTGGCACGTGTTCGCTGGCGGTATTGATCCTAAGATAGTGAACGTCAGCGTTGAAACAAATGGCTCTGCGAATAATGATATTACTGTAACCATGTTCTCTCTACTAAATCGGTTTGTTCGTTGTCGTGCCTGTCGTGATCGCGGTCCGTGAAATGTTGCTCCACATCGCTTTTCGTGGGGCTGACAGGAAACGTATGATCATTGCAATATGTGCATTTTCGTAGGTTCGAGTCGTTGGCACGCTCGTCATTGGTACTGCGCTTCGAAAGATTGAGACCCATCCCATGCGAAATTTTCGTCAGGTTGAATGTTTCCGCGTATGTTACGGCCAAAATCCGTGCAGGGACAGAAGGGGCGAGGGTGCTTCGGGCTAAAGTAATTCCCTAACGTGTTTTGGGTCGACCAGATTCTGGAGACGACAAACCAGCAATAGAAGAAGAAGGCCCTAGATACCTTCTATACTATGAGAACTTCGCTGTTCTCCTGAGATGAGCTGCCGTTGGTCTGCGAGTGATTAAGTACTGGAGCTCAAGTCTCCAAACGGAGGTTATTCAAATCCTTTGTATCATCCTAGATTGCGAGCCTTTATGGGCGAAGGCAGCGACGAGGCGGTTGACAGCGGGTGGGCGACCCATTCCGTCCTGTGTTCACGCTCACACCCCCAGCGGGGTTCGAGGCACACTTGAGGCGTTAATATGGACGCCCTGTATGCGGCTCTTCTGTGGCGAACCATGACTGCGGACCAGCCGTGGTTGGGATTCAGTTCCCCCTCCCTCTTTCGGTTTATTGAATAGAACTCCCCTTAAGACTTGACCATGGAGTTGTTTAACGCTAACGTAGGATACGTTCTGCCAAACAGAGATCTACTTTTTTCGTCTTTGCCGTCATTGATGGTGACGGTGTTATCTCTCTAGAAATTTTGGGAAGCGTATCGAAGGAGGTACTGAAGCCAGGTACCTCCTGCAGACAGCACCGAAGCCTCCGCCAGGCCACCAACTCCGAACCGAGAGGTAAGTGTTCCGAGTTGGTAGCGACAAGGATTTCAATAAGCTCTACGATAGCAGAGCGTCAGATGTGCTATCATCCGGCCGCGTTATTCGCCAGCAAGCGTCTCACAGCTTGTCCACAGCGCTGTACGCATATACTCCTCGGGTTACTCACCGCACTGCCTCTTCTCTCTTTGACCTGAAAGCATCCGTATATATTTCGTTATGACACGCTGTTGTTGCCTTGGTATACGTCTGCTGCCATTGAGATGTAAGTCCTAAGGCGTATGACTGGTCTGGCGCCTAGCATACACTTCGGTTCGACGAGGAGACGCTGGCCTTCCCGATTATCAGGTTCCTGCAAAGTCCAAGGATCACCAGTGAAGAGTAAATTCGTGGCAGCTGGGTTAGATTAGATTTCGTTTGGTTGGCGCTAGACTGACATTTGCTAACGTTGCATTATTTGGCGTGGTTAAGCGACGACAAACATCGTCAAGCAGACGTGATGGACCACTTAAGAAAACTTGTGGGGCACGAGGGATGAGGCGTTGGAGCTTGTTTACTGTGCACAGGGAGGTACGATCATTGGTCAGTGCACGACAAGCTTGTGGGTAATGGAATCGTCGAGGTGGGTCCACCATGCTGGAAATGGTGTTGGGCCATAGGGCGAAAGGGTTTCGAACATACGCCAAGAGTATGTACATAGCATGGGTGCACAGGGAGACACCCCCAGCACGCCCCGGTGTCAGCGGCCATCAGACACTGGGGCGTGCCAGTATGCGGAGAACGGTACGCAGTGTGTTATCAGGGGGTGTGCATGGCCGCGGTGTTACGCAGGATAATCCCTGAGCACCCATTACGCCCACTCATTCCCACCCCATCCCACCCCACCCGGCTGACAGGCCATACACAAGCTGAGGGCCCTGAGTTTTTCAGAATCTTGATGACTTGATTACGCCAAGTCCTGACAGAGAGCCCTCCACCGCCGCGGGGCAAGCTGATTCCGCCTAGCGAAAGCTGGAGTAATTAGAAACGGTCATCGTCAATCCTGGCAGGAAGCTCAGTCACCAATCAGTCCATCCCGAGTTCGCAAGCATTTCTGTTTTTTGCCAATCGATCTTTATTAGAGCCAACGCCATTGTCAAGATGACCATCTGCCAATGACTTTGAACAGCCCTTTCAACAGGAAGCGATGCTTCATTCCCGCTGTGCCTCGAAGCTGGGATACTGGCCTGGGCCAGCCTAGGTAGACTTTGCTCTATAATGTCACGTAGGGCGATGACAACCACGAAATCAGCAACTCTAGTTTCTGCTGGGCAGGCCTTGACGAGGCTCGCAATTAGCACCTTTCCTAAGAGAGGGCGGAATAAATGTTGGGCTGTACTCTGATGAACCGCGTCATAAGAGCTTGTAACGGATCAACGCGTTACCTGCCAGGATAACGGACGAACACACACACGACATACAGCACAGATGTGTTCCCGTTTGTTCACACACAGCGTGCGCGGTGCTTGAGTCAGGCGGCAATGACTGCGTGCGTTGGGCTAACTCAGCACGCGCCCGCCTTGCCACTGCTTTCTGACGACAAAGGGTCGAGGCTTCGGACCTGACTCAGGAGTACGGCGTGGGAAGCGCGCACACTCGGGCATGGCACCGGCATGACATCTTTGAGGGCTGAGGTCTAAGCCTTGATAGTGAGTGCGCTTAGCCGCAAGCCTCAATGCTGGGCTTGTTGGCGAGGGAGACATATGCTGGAGGTATACGGATACGGAAGAGTACTTTCGTCCATGGGTGGCTTCTCCCTAAGTGTGCGAGCGACCAGCACGCTGTGACATCAATGTCGCCTTCTTAGAACTTGGTTCGTTGTACCGTACAAGGATCAGGGTCCGTCGCAGCTATAGGCAGCTGCCCTGATTTGAACCGAGTCAACTCTTGGCTATGGAACCACAAGTGTCCCCTTCCACGCCCGGAAGGCAGTCATGCAACCAGGTACGTCTCCAAGCCGCCGATTGCCTGGCCAATGTCGTAGGGAAAAGTCCAGTTCGTTTACAGGGTTATGTTCATTCTTCGCTCAAAGGTGCCGGCCATAAGATGATCTAGCATACTCCATTGAATCGCATGCTAGGTTAGGAGCTGAGCCTCAGCGATCGATAGCTCCCCCCTCTTGGGCGACGAAAACTAATCAGATTCGTCTTCGAGACGCCGTAAAATGTGTGATTCGTCATAATTCGCGCGGCTGCCTACTTAACACCATACATTAGGGCCATGGTAACCCGGTGTTGATCGGCCCGAGCACCACAGATTCAGTCCGATCGGCTGCGTCCTGTGTTCTTTCCCTTCCCCAAGGTATCCACTAAGGTACATAGTGTATAAAGACCTCGCTACTGTCTCCGACGCAAAAGCTCTGGTCTCCCGAGAGGCGAAGTGCCAGACCACAACGAGCCGCACTGCCAACAGAGTTCAGGTCCCATCTGTCGGACTCCTCGTCGTTTTGCACCACTCGCCATTTGCACAACTCAGCTCAGCACTGTCTGAAGCAGACAATGACATATTTACTAGCCGAAGGTGGCCGATCAACTGACCGCACTGACCATAGTGTCAGCTTCCGCACAATGAGCAATCAACGTGTGACGAGGTCTGTAGCGGAAGCTCTGCATGAATATCATAAGTCGGGCGGGTATCTGCATCAATTAGATCACCTGAAGCACAGCCGGAATCGAAAGCCGCCTGCGATTGACCACGCAGTCTCTTCACAGACTAGAGATGAGACAAGACGAATGACAGTGACGCTGCATCTCGACACATCTCAGGTGCCCCTCCCGGGCAGTATGCTCGACAACGCAACCGCTAGACATAGCGAGACCAAGACTGCATCTATCAACGAAGTCCAAGCCATTTATAATAGGCTTGTGGTGGCAGAGAACGAACGCTACAAGGCCATCCCCACCCAATATTCTCAACCGGACTCAGTGCTCAGTCATGAGCAATGGAAGGACATTGTCGCGTGTCATTATACGCTTCTGTGTGAGTACTATGACTTTTTGTCAACCACGCAGGATGACTCTGCTAGTCCAGAAATGCGTGAACTTGCGAGCAAGTATGCAATGCCAGCGCGCTTGTGGGAGAAGGGGATACGTTCCTTGTTGAAAAGACTAAACGGCTGTTTGCCTAAATCACGCGACCACATGTGTACTTTCATCGACTTGGCGTGTTTCATCATGGCTCGAATGTACAAAACGGTGCCGGCCTTTGAATACACTTGGATTGAATATCTTGGTGATCTGGGTGCATACCGGTGAGTAACATGGCTTCTGCGGCGTCGCCACCTGCTGATGACTCCAGGATCGCTATGCAAGACGGTCACTTCGAGAACCGTGAAGCTTGGACATCAACTACACGTCAATGGTACTCCAAGGCTAGTCATAGGTCTCCCTCGATCGGCCGTTTTTATCACGGATTAGCAACCTGTGCGAAAGCGAACACTCTCGAGCAGCTCTTCTTCTACACAAAGTCTCTCTGTGTACGAGTTCCGTTCCTAGACGCTCGGGATTCCCTTGCGGTGTTCTTCAAACAGAACATGGACGAGGTCTCCGGAACGTCCGTGGTAAGCACAAATTCGTACGGCTTCAATGAGACTCCTGACATCAAGCTGACGAACGAGGTGGCCGTATCTCTTGACCCGAGTCGCGTAGATGACGGAACCGAGATACTTGACCACCTGGAGTCCGAGGGCATGATACATTTGGCCTTGGCAGTCGATCTAGAGGATTCCGACATGGTGATGATTGATATCATGACTCCCGACGCGGACGAGCTCGGTTGTATGGAGCAAGAGTCTCCAGTCGCCATCGCCGTACCTCTCCACGACGAGGAGGTGACCGGAGCTATGGATATCACCACTGTCTTCGTACGCGCTCACGGTCTTCTGTTCTCTGAGAAGGACCACAATCAGTTCATTGCCCAGTCGAAAATCTTGACTAGACACCTTGCTGCATCTGCTTGCCAGTGGACGGAGCATGGATACCACATATCCATCGTCCTGCATTGCGCTCTACTTGAGTACGGTAGCGAGAGCAACCCGATCATGAGGATCATCAAACAAGGACGTGGAGACGAAGGAGACATGGCAGTCAGCGACACCCCAAACTTCGACGAGAGGCAAACCGTTCCAACTCAAAGATTTAACGACGCGCTTGAGTTTATTTCCCGTGCCCATAGAGCTGTGTTTGGCCTCCCTGGCGATGAGATGGCGTACCCCTACCTGCATGTCACCCTGGTGTTCTTGCACCACATGTCACAGTTCCCCGACGCGATGGCCTATATCGAGGAGAAGATGCCCTGGAAGAGGATCTCCTTATGTCTTAATAGCGCCATGAAATCATGTTCATC
>NW_026849648.1:0-21728 GCF_030869305.1 Colletotrichum tamarilloi
TCCTCGAGAGCCTGACGAAGCTGATCTTCGGTATATTGAGGCATTATATATAGAAGAAGACATGTGCAAAAGATGAGCCCATTTGGACGCGAATTGAAAATGTTGTGATAAAAGGAGGTTGGGGGTGGGCATTGGGTTGTGGTGGATTTTCGCGTTTTTGTGGGTGCCAGAAACAGGGGGGTGCCAGGAAGTGGGTATGTTGACTTAGTGGTCACGCTAGGTGAGGGTGCCGTGGGGCTGGGCCTCTGCGGCTGAGGTGAGACCGTAGAAGAGGATATGAGCGTGGCGTTCCCTGCTTGGAGCTTGGGGCGCCTAGCGCACGCCTTCCTCGTCTACAAGGAAAAGCTTGGTGTGTTGTCTCAGTGTGGCGGATGGGATGAGGGGGTTCATGCACGTTGAGCTGAGGTGGTGGGACGGCATTTGTCCCCAGCCGATGAAACTTACACGTTCCTCCTCATTTGATATGGCTGGGGGCGGTTGGATCGTGAACTTCAGCCTGTAGTGTTTTGATCTTAGAAGCTACCATGACTTTAAGTGACTGCCTTTCGGATCCTACGAGTAGCCGAGACTGGCCCTAAGGTACGTGGCCTTTCATTCCTGGCTCTCCTCGAGCCGAAGTCGGGTCTGGACAGACGCAAGCCAAAACGTTACGCCGTTCGCCGAACCTGAGCTAAAAAAGAAATCATCTTTTAAGGAGAGAAGAAAGGAGGCTGATCACTTGCACGTGTCGTATGGAGTTCCGACGTTAGCTTTCGGATATCCCGCCGCTGGTGGGGGCTTCCTAAACCCCGGGAGCAAATCGCCAAGGGTTATGGTCCGTCAACGCTGTTTAGCTTGAAAATCACAAAGATCTAAATCTATATTCTTGGTCAGCCTAATGGATGTGTGAATGAGTTAACGAAGCACGCTACCAAGGTCATAACTGCCTGCTGGTGGCAGTCTTGCTCCATCGGGATGGGATAATAGGTTCTCAACGTGTCAGTGAATCCCATCTAGCAGTGTACGTGACGACAAAATGTTTCCACTTCCTCAAGAACGAGAGTCTAATGTCAAATGTTACATTATATTATTACTCCAGGTACTTTCAGTACTTGATGTTAGCGAGGCGTCTGATCGATGCCCTCGCTACAGCATTAGTATTTTCATCGCCTGCAGGCCGTCCCCGGGCACCCTCATTTGTACTCGTAGCAGAAAGGACCCCCGTGAATATCCATCATATCAGCAACAATCATATCCTTGCCGAAATTAGGGTAAGACAAGGGATACTGCAGAGTGATATTCTCGTAGGCGGGATTCGTGGTGTAATTGAACGGATAACCAAATATCACATCCGGGCCGCCGATGTCCGTCTTGCGCGCGGGCCAGTCTGCAACGTTGAAAGTATTGATTAGTACTGCAAGTAATAAACAGAAATGCGACTATCCAGTAAAACAAGAAAGGAAACTTGCCTCTACGCTGCCAGTCATTCCAAACCTTATCCAAAGCGCCATGGATGAAGTAGAAGACGGGATCTCCGGGAGAGGAGTACATGTCAGCACACTAACGGGTGATCACGGGTCAGCCAAGTTGTCAACCAGAAACCATCAGTCTAGCAGGAAGTCACGGCTGCTTACATCGCCAACTGCACCGCCAATGCCAATGTGCAAGCCCGCATGCAAAGTCATGCCGCTAACCTGCATGCTATACCCCTGAATGGCCAGGTTGAATTCGGAAAATGTGGCCGCTGCGAGAGTCTTGTCGATGACCTCGTCACTAAGGGCACTCGTGATGATGGGTAGACTGAAATCGCGGCGCAGGCAGTGGGGTGTTGAGGTGACAGATAATCCTTAGCCCGTCAGCATGGCGAGTTTTAAACACAATCGTCGTCTGAGGCTCGACAACGCAACTTACCAAGGCCCATGGGGACGGTGTGGTTTGCAAATGGTCCTTCCACAATACAGCCTATCCACTCTGTTAGCCAGATGCCACTGTGTCAAGCTCTGGAGTGAAGAAGTTACCGCCGCCGCTTCTGCCCGGGATTGTAATCGGCTTCTGAACCGGGAACTCATCCTTATCGCTCACGTCTTCGATGTATGGTCCGTTGCCTCCGACGCCGTAAACGTTGTCAAATACAGGCGAGTTGACGAAAGTTTCCGCAGTATTGTCTAGGCTGACATCCCAGTACGGAAGTGCGCCGTCATATGAGCATTTGTTGCGTAACTCAGACTCGTACAGGTAAAGCATCCAACGATGCCATCTGGGCACTGTCAGTTGAAACGGACGTCAAACTTGATCCGAGCATTGCACATCTTCTACTCACGGGAGAAATGGACCCTGTCACGATCAACCGTTAGACTTTCCAATTCTAATATAGCCTTACTTTGGCTAAAGCATTGAGGGTAGAACTTACGTTAAAATGCACCTTCTGCGTCATGTAGATATGCATACCCTGGAAATCATCGAAGCGAGACTTTGCCCCAGGCCAAAGATCGTTTCCCTCTGACGGCAGAGCCATTAGGCACTTGACGGAGCGAATGTAATCCAGACGTTGGTCCAGGGACAGCTGCCGCCACTCATGTCTGACGAGAGGGTTGCGGCAACATCCTGAGTGAGTTCCATTCGTAGGAGCGGCAGCGATTCCCTGCAGTTGGAAGCCCGCAAAAGACGCGGCAGCCAAGATAAGTGACGAGAGAGACCACATGGCGGAAGTCTAGATGAAGGCGATAGAGGCCGTTGCGAGAGATTTGTTGAATGTGAGGCTATCTTCACGCGCGACCAATCATAGGACTCGTCCGATCAATTGGGGATGGACTTCGAGCGAGCTTCTGAGATGGGCATACGCAGCCTTTTGGTAGCAAAGCGCTAGGTCGAGAGGAACCGGATATCAACTTTCACCCCGAGAGATACTGGTCTTGTCGGTCCATGTCGGGCCATGGATCGCGACCCTGGTTGCAGGACACCGGGTTGTGGGATGTAACCTTGCCATCGACTCAGTAGTGGATGTGGCAACGGAGCTTTCGGGAAGCAGTTGAGTTGCAACTTGCAACTTAGCCGGCCGACCAAACATCAATGTTTATCAGAAATATGATACTCGAAGGATCGCTCGGGCTGTGCCGCAATCCATGGGCCCTTCCTCTGTGCTGGATCGCAAACTTGACTCAGCTTCTCGTCACATGAATTTGAAGAAAAGGTTTCGAATCGCAAATCTTCAACAGAGAAGAATGAAATGGTTTTGCTAAAGGGGCTAAAATGATTCGTCGGTATGTCGGCCGCTCCTCGGGGGAGGACAGCGCCGAATGCTGGAAAAGACGAACATCCTTGCAATCTGCAGGCAAAGGAAAGGAACCTGCAGGATGCTTGCGTTAGTGTGCGGCGTCGAAAGAAGGTTGGTACACTATCCCTGCCAAGGTCTCCGTGAACGTTCGTGGCTGGTTCCCTGTCCAATCGTATGAGCCCCGGGTCACGAAGCTCTCTCCAACCAACTCCGCGTTGCTAATAGCTAGAAATGCCACTTTGACGGGGCTCTCGTGCCTGATGTTGAGTTGACCCCAAAGTCTCAAATACATTGCGACTTCCACAATGCCACAAAGCTTCTCAAGTGAATTAGAGAGGCTTCATGGCAGAAGTTAGGTTTTCAGAATGCAAACTTGCAGTCGTGGCATCAAATCTGGAGTAGCTGTGTTGGTTCGTGGCGTTGGTGGAGCCATCCCGTAGGGACAGTATAAGCGACCCTATCACAACCACAACATGTAGGTAATCGTAAGATGTACACCAAAAGAGCAAGAAAATGTCTGCCGTTTGTTGGTTGTTGACTGTTGGTTGTCGCTGGCAAGGGTTTCTAGATTGGCCTTCCAAGTTGGGTCATCATCTCCGCTCGTTTTCTTTGGAGCCGAACGCAAGGTAACCGGATAAGCTGGCCGATTGGAATGATTTCTGACCATCACTTGGCAGATACGCCTCCATGTTGAAACCGACTGCGTTCTAGTTGGCCCTTCGGAATGTGGGAGAAATAGGCACGGTCTGGGAAGAGTCTCCTATGAATTGAGATCTTTATGCCAATGTTCGATGGTTCATGGACATGTTGATATTGATTGGGTGCCACTGAAAATTCTTGGCTAATCCCACAAACCCGGAATTAGTGCCTCTATTGATGAGCTGTTGGTTTTGATCATAATCTAGATGATACTGCAACTCAGACCTGGGTCGTCCTCACCAATTGCTTTCAAAGCTCTGGTACAGGCAAGTAAAGTAGATGCGGTTCCGAGAGGATCTGTGGAGAAGAAGATTAGCAGAAGAAGCAGAGCGCCTCGTTCGCACCAGCTCAGGTCATCATATATTGCGTTGGATGCAAAGGCAATTTCACATTCAGATAAATGCCAGCAGTGACTCGAACCGCATTTCATAATTTACCGACGCAGGTACGGATACACCGGATGAGTCGGGTACCTACACGGAGATCCATGTCCGAAGTGCATTCCTCGGTAAATCCTATGGTAGACACAACCAAGTCATATTTCGCGATGTATGTGTGCGGCACGGTGATGATGAAGAGACTCCTTGGCTTGGTACTTATGCATTGAAAAAATCCCATACCCTGGTACTCGGGCGGCCTGCAGTCTACGCATCTGCTCGATTGCGAATTCTTCCTTTGTTATTCTGGAGTCCAGACATGGTACTCGCTGTTTGAATTCCATTTCTCCTTCTTTTCTGTCCCTTGCCTTTTTTCTGGTGTTTCTCTTTCCTCGCTTTTCGAGTTTCCCCGCGGCTGCAATATCAGCAAGATGGCAGCGACAGCAGCAACCTCACCGCTTCACTTCACGGAATCTCCAGGATATGCTGGGCCCAAGATCTTGCAACTGAATATTGCGCTCATAGTTTGCACTTCTATAATAGTGGGATTGAGACAATTTGTCCGCGCTTTCATCGCGAAAGCCTTGGGTTTGGACGACGTCCTGGCATTCCTCGCATGGGTTAGTCGCCACCTCACCGTTTGACTGGATGAAGATGAGTTACTTGGGTCTCTGACTGAGATTTGCGCACATCTAGGCAGTACTGACTTCAGAGTCTGCTATGGATATCTGGCGTGAGTTCATGTAATATCAAAAAAGACGATTCATAACTAATGCCATCTCAGTGGTGCAATATGGAAGTGGCGCGCATCTCAAGTATATCCCGAAGGCTGACTTCACAACATGGTTCGAGGTGAGTCTGAACTGACAAGTCTTCTTTCATCCCTCCAAAGATGCTCATAAGTCTTTTGATTGTAGGGAATTGTCACGAATGGCCTGCTCTACCTCATCGGTACTGGCCTAATGAGACTCTCAATCGTTGCCTTCCTGCCACGCTTGAGCCAAGACAGTATGCATTCAATACGATCTCACTACCAGTATCACTTAAAACCTAATATCATGCACAGGAACCTTCATTATTCTATCCTACACGACGGGATTCTTCGTCATAGCGCAGACACTGGGATGTGTCATCTACCGCTTGACCCAGTGCAGCCCTCTCTCGTACGTCTCTCCTAAGTCACCTGTCATAAGGCCACCAATCTCTGACAGTTGTTCTTCGATAGGCATTTGTGGAAGCCGCCCTTCTTTCCTGGAAAGAACTGTGTCCCGTCCGAATACCAAAACACTATGATGGTGGTGCACCAGATCGTCGGCTTGGTCCTGGACTTCTGCCTCATGGGCTTACCTATCTGGGTGATCTACACCAAGATGCTCTGGTCGAAGAGGGCATTCCAGGTGATATGTGTCTTCAGCGTCGGCATCTTTGTTGTGGCTACTGGCTGCGTTCGTCTGGCAATGATGAAGAAGAGTCAATTTCTCTCTGACCCGTAAGTCTGGCCTTGCAGGCCACTCTGCTAGGAACACCGAGATACACAGCTAAGAACAGTCGCTAGGACGTTTAACATGTCCACGATTGGTATCTGGACCAACCTTGAGGGGCATGTCGGCCTATGGGTCGCGTCCTTCCCAGCACTCCAGCCGCTCATCCGCATCATGTCTTTCAAGCTGGGCTTCCGCAGCAAGCTACAAAGTTACGGAGGAGAGGGGCCATCTGGGACTGGCGGTGGTGGTATGCGTTCAAAGACAGGGCCATGGTTGAGTGTGCCCAGGAGCCAGGCCGGTTACATTCGCAATGGTAGTGGCTCCGACGCCGCTGATAATCACAGCGAACGGGGTCTTGTACCACATTACAAGGGGTACGACGGCACAGAGATGGACATCATAAATGCGACGGATGGTAAGGTATCAAGGATCCAGAAACAAGTTGAGGTTGAAGTCAGAGTGGACAAGGCGTTGGCTCGGAGCGAACGGCCGACTTACACATCTGGACAGGGTTCCAAGAGTTGGATCTCAACGACGACATAAGAGAGAGATCATGTCAATGCTATCACGCAAAGCCTGCCGATTCATGGAGTAACAAATCGTGTAAAAACTATTGCATTCAAATGGGTATATCTAAACTGCGGATGTTTTCTGAACCGGCCAAACTTCCAAGATCACATGTGTAACTCAGGCGCGGCGCACCTCTCATGGCTGCCTGTCAATCTGAAGCCACTTACATGCCTCTGCTGACTTCTGAATCGTAGTAAATGGATCTAAGCCAGAGTTTCACACAATTCTTACATAGATGAATAGGTGTAACAGAGAGGGCCACTCAGGGTGTCCATGTAATCCTTGACAACGGGTTCGACGTCGACGAGTTCCAAAACGGGCATGGTATCTGTGATGGAGGCGGAGATGGTCTTGTCCGCGTTGTTGAAGCCTGCGTAATCGGCGAGGCGGGTGGCGTTACGGCCTTGCCACTGCGAAGGAAATCAGATACTGCATCTTGTGTAATTCCACTCAGCTGTGTGCGGGACTTACCTTGGCCCAGGCACGGTCAACATTGCCGTGGTGAAGGAAAAAGAGAGGCTCGTTGGGCGAGGTGGCGGGACCCATGTCGCCAAAGATGATGCTGTGAACTGCAAGTCTGTTAGCATGACCGAAGTTAAGTAAGAAAAGAGATGACATACTCTGCGCATGCGGCAGTCCCTCGAGCATGGAGACCATATCGGGGAACCTGTCGAAACCGTAGATGGTGTTCATGGTCCTCGAGTTGTATGCTCCCGCCTGCATATCACCAATAATAGGATCGCCATTCGCGTCATTACCCTCGCCGCCGTTGAACTCGCGCGTGAAGCAGTGCAGTCGGTTTCCGGGCGTGTTCATATCAGGCCACCCCATAGCCAATGTCAAATTCGTGTTGGCAAACGGACCGTCGATGACGCACCGCTGAAAGCCCGGCACGTCGCTACTTGTGCGCTTGCCATCGCCACCGAAGCCAGTGACGGGATCGAAGACGGGGGAGTGCTGTGTATCGAGCGCGTCGGCGTCGATGCTCCAGTCCCAGTAGGGCTGCGTTCCCTTGAAGCCGCACTCGGACCGGAGGAGATCCTCGTGTAGCTTGACGTACCAGCGGTGCCAGGGCAGGAAGTTTGCGACAAAGTGGATGTCGGTGTTGAGAGCGAAGTGGGTGTAGACAAGGTCGTCCATGCGCGTTGTGACGGCGTCGATGGCGGCGTATTTGGCTTTGGGGAGGTTGCGGAGGCACACGGCGGCGCGGATGTACTCTGCTTTCTCGGCTGTGGTGAGTTCACGCCATTCTTTGCGGACCTCTGGATTTGTGCAGGTGGTGTCTGCGCGAGGGATTGCGGTTGCGGCGGCCGTTGCTGCGAGCGAGAAGAGGGTGAGGAGCGAGCTGGACAGCATCGTGGAGTGAAGGGATGGTTGAACGAGTGACGGATGGGTTGATTTGTAACGAAGGACGGCCCAAGCCACGAGCCGATAGGAGATGTGAGGATGGCGATAGAGCGAATACGTTTGACAACTGGTCAGAAGGTAGAGGAGAAGCCGGCATCGTGGCCATGACCACCTCTTATGTCTGCTGTCCTACGAGATGCCCTGCTTTGAGGCGGGTCCCTCCGCCTAGTCTTGGTCCCTTCGTAGTGGATGATATGGATGCCGTTGATCTAACTTCGGTGTTGACCCATGCGGTCCGGCTCTGATGTCACACGGTGGCCCGTTCTACGCTCTTGGCATGCTCGTGTTCAAAATGCGGCTCGTCAACCCAAGTAGACGTCCGGGATGTTCCTCTATTTCCCCGCGCTAGAACCAGTTGGCCCCTTTCTGATGCCTTGGCATGTTCGTGTTCGCCTGCAAGGAGACCTACCAATGGGACTGGCTTCGGTTTCTTGACCCGGAACCTTGGTCAATTCGTGTTTCGCCGTTCTTCTCCCTGTTGAGAACCCACTAGGGCGTGGAAGCATAAACGGGATAAGATTGTGACTAGGATGAGGCGGATGGAGCTACTCCATACTAATGTCGTATTAATAGCCCATGGGGCCCCACGTTAAATCTCTGTCCTGGGAAGCCGATGACCATGCTAGGAATTAAAGGCGTTTAAAAGGCATTTTGAATGGCACATGTAGCAAAGCTTGAGTACAGACTAGTATGGCGGGATTTCTTGCGGCGACCTGAAGAAATTTAGAACCTCTGTCTCAACTACCTTACTTTGCACCGAGTTCGTGCGGACATAGTGCTAACTGGCTACGGCCAAGACAAGTTCCCCTCAAGTGGAATCAACACAATCAGCTTCAGAATTCTCCAGCGAGAAAGCTTGCCAAGACGAAAACTACATAAGTTGCTGGCCGAAGTTAACCATTAGGCCGGCCATGCCGTTATATATGCGTGGTCATGAGGTTCGGGAATTCTTCCACGAAGGCCCCGGGTGAGCCGAGATTGGATTTGTGGCGGAGGGCTTGTTTTGCTGGTGAGGCGGTGCTGTCCGTGCATGCCCACTAAGACTTAGGTTGCATTAGTCATATGTTAGTTACTTAACTTGTCAACCTAGTCGAAGACAGCAAAGTTCGCCTGCTCGGCCACATCGTGTAATATCGGTGAAACTTCAAAAAAATTCAGACAGTGTCAAAAACATACAACACCAGGTATTCGCTGGTCGTCACCGACCCAACTACTAATCCGGCCCTCATTGGCTTATCTATGGGAGAGCGGACGGGATCCCGAGTTTTCCAATGGGTATGGTCGTATGTGACAGGTTGAACGAAAATGACGGTAGACAAACCAAGCATGTCGCACCAACGCTCGCATCGCAGAGAGAACCACAGTCGCGAGTTGCCCTTTGGATCAAAACATCATCATCTGCTGCCACTCCAGGAACATGATGTGTACACTTTAGATTCAAGAAGTCTTAATCACTTGGCCTTTGGGGGGGGGGGGGGGGGGGGTGGCAAATTCTGGTGGTAGCGGATAATCACATTGCTCCGGATTCCACGTTTGTCAAGAGACAGACTGCGCCAACCTTCTACCTTACTGCGAAAGAGCCTAACCTGCTGGGCGTGCGAAGGGATAACGCTCTTGAGCATGCTGCATACTTGGGATATCTAGACGCGAAGAAACTTTATCCTGATGTCCAAGCCACCCCCCTTGAGAAATACGTTGAGGAATTGATCGAGCGAAGTAAGCATAGGGTTCCAGTGTAGATGACCCACTGGTTGCAATTTGTTGAACCCCGATGGTTGTCCGTTCCTGCTACAATAGATTTCTTCAGTCCGGAGATCATGGAGACTTCCTCGGGCTTGAGATTGTCCAGGACCCAAGAACTGGATTCCTGTGCTTAGTATCGTCTATACCATGCATACTCTGCGAACTTTGTGCAGCCACCGAAAAGAGGCAGTGAGTAATGTGGTTAAAGAAGTATGTGTGAACTTTCAGTCCGGTTCTTGGTTCGCAGCTTGCGCTATTTCAGATAGGAATTTTATTAGTCTGGAACCGACTTTGGATTCTATCTCGATTTTGATTGGGTAGGGGAGAAAAGTCGTGATTGTCTCATGTTCCGGTACACCACGTTAAAACGGGTTGCCTTCCGCACAAATGGCGAGAAGAGACTTCCGAAAAGACCCAGACTAGCCCGAAGTCCTTGACAAGTCGAATGACCGATTATCTTGCGTCGGTACTGCGGTTTGATACTGCTGAGGATCAAAGTCCCCTGTCAGGCAGCGTATCAGCCATCTTTCGGCTTGATGTTAGAGCCTATTACCCTAGACAAAGCCTATCGAGTTGATGGTCAGTGGCTTCAAGCTAGTGCATCAGCAGAATCACAAAGGATCCAAGCCCCGCCTCGTTCGAGCAGCCGAGGCTCGACAGCAGAATAGTCCGATGATAAAGGGTCGTAGGTTCAACCCCTACCTTATCTTAGCTCTACAGCCGTGAGCCCTCCTTGACTAGAAAAGTGAATTACTCCTGATGGTGACTTCTCGGTCTTGCCCCATATGTAAATCCCGGGGATGACGATTTCAGGACTCACCTCGAAGCCTACCTGTTTGATATCCACCTATGTTGCTACACCGTCTCAAAAGCTATCACGTACCTGGCTATTATGAGGAAAACTTATCAGCACTATAAACGGATACCTCATCTTACTTATTCCCTTCGCTTGATTTGCATTTTCATATCTGTTACCTTACTGTATCTTTTACTTCGACTATCACCTTCAATGCTTTGCGAGTCAGACGTCAAAACACATCGTGGTAGACCACCCGAGAGTTATGCGGAGTAGAAAAGCGGCTTACTCAAGCTCCACAACAGGTTGCCCCTCGTTCGCGAGGTCTGGCTAGTATTCCACTCTAGACAGCATTCCACGATCCACAAAACGTCCATCATACGGACGCGCTTCAGCCACCGTTGATAGGACGCTGTCTTGGAGATGCTTTATTGGAACGAATCGCACCAATATCACAGATACCCATGCTCACGTTATAAAGAGCTGAAGGGCTTCAAAAGAGCATAGAAAGTAGATGAACATCACAAGTATGGGCTGTTCAGGGTTGATGAGACAGATAACGGCGAAGACGGATAGACGCAGAAACCCATATCAGTCTATTTAGGGCGTGAGATATCATCTATGTTAAAGCCTGGTGTCCCTCGTGAGTCTTTTCTGCCTGCCAGCAAATTGGTTCCATCTTGTCACTTGTACTAAGTGCGTTTTGCGGGACAAAGTCTCACCCACAAAGGTGATTTTTCCCACACTGCAAAGACTCGTTGATCCATCCAATTATAATCCGTTGCGTTCATGACATCAAAGTGCCACAGGAGTCGAGACATTATGATCTTCATCTCAACGTATGCTAGATTCCTGCCAATGCAGTTGCGTGGTCCGTACTGAAAAGGCTGCGACGCATCTCGTTTATCATTATCGAATCTTGCGTCTTCTCCGATCCAACGCTCCGGCGCGAACTCCTCAGGATTGGTCCAGTTCATAGGACTGTTCGAGGCGGCATAGATCGGAATACTGACAAATGTGCCCTCCGGAAGAAATTCATTGTCAACTGTTGCACCGCCAGGAGGGATAATACGCGGATGAGGCTGTGGTGAAGGGGGGTAGATGCGCAGTGTCTCTTCGATGCAGGCAAGCAGATACCGACATTCGTTGACGCTGATCATTGTGATGTCCTCAGGCCTTTCGAACATCGTCCTGATCTCGGTAGCAAGCTTGTCGTAGACCCGTGGGTGCTTGAGCAAAAGCCAAACGAGACCTGCAAGAAAGTCAATTGATCACACGCCAAAGTATTGGAACAAGATCTTGCTTACCAGAAAGGAGAGTAGCTGTCGTCTCACTTCCTGCACCAATCAGGATTTGTGAGTTTTCTTCTAGCTGGTGGTATGACATTTTGCCAGATTCGTGTGCAGCAATCATCTTTTCCATGAAGTCCGGCACTGGAGGTTGTGTTTTAAGACGATGATTGACTTTTTCCTGAGTGGTGTCAATAGTCAAGCCAAAGAGACACAGAACAGAAGGGATTCAACCTTTTGTAGTGTGTTAAGAGTCGCGACTTGTGTCACTACTTGACTTGGAATCATTCACAGAGAAGCAGGATATTGAGCT
Source organism: Colletotrichum tamarilloi (assembly GCF_030869305.1). Lineage (NCBI taxonomy): Eukaryota > Fungi > Ascomycota > Sordariomycetes > Glomerellales > Glomerellaceae > Colletotrichum > Colletotrichum tamarilloi. Next base: position 11,932 of record NW_026849648.1, read on the forward strand.
AACTTCGGCAGACGGGCAACGACTTGATGCAGCGCCATATTCTTCAGTAATGAGAAGAATATGTTCACCCAGGTGTGCATTTTGGAAGACTCGAGACATTCAAAGGACTCGCCAAAGGCTGATTGCTCAAGTTAGGCATTACCATAAGTAGGAATGAACATTGAGTGGGAACTTATCGTGACGTACTTAAGTAGCCGATGAAGTCAAATGTAAAATACTGCGATTGAGATGTGTTCGATTAGCACATTAACCGTACCACATCGATATCTTCTCATTCGGGCCCAGTCATTAGAATCTCCGGGTACTCACGTTGAACCATTGTACGAGGTCTATAGGCTGTTCGCTCTGGCTGATGCTGTCAAGTCTGTGAAACAAGAGGTCGACATACTCCTGCAGGATTGGTTCCTGTTCTCTCAAAGCCTTTTCGGAGAAACCATGAGCAAAAAGCTTGCGAATGTAGCCATGATAATGACGATCGGCATTGAGAATGACTGGCTCTCCTTTCCACCCCGCGTGATACTTCGGATCCTTTGAGAACTCGAGTTCTCCAGAGGGTTTATGGCCATATATCTCTTTCCACTGACTGGCGTTGATGAATGACAACCCATCTGGCGTGGTTCGGACGACAGGCCCGTACTTGTTATGAAGATCCAAAAGATCCCACGGTGTCTTGCCTTTGTAGTAGGACCAAATAACCCACAAGGGAGTTGCTGCTGCCAGTCGGGGACCCGGATACTTGGCGAGAGGGTGGAAAAATAGGTTGTAGAAGATGAGACATAATTGGTACGTCATAATCTGAAGGATTGCCCGAGTTGTCAGCTGAGTACGGGGGAGTTGAGGTCAAGAGTTGGAAAGCAAGAGAAAGAAAACGCAAAAAAAGAATTACGGCGAGAGAGGGGAGAGTGGTGGTAGTACTGACAAGCGCAATCATAAAACCCATGAACATCCCGACGTGATGCAGAAGTGAAAGCTCAATACTGTTGTCAACTTGATTCTGGACAGCCATGATCGCTAGTGTGTGGTGTTCTCAATATTTTAGCCAGAAATGAGGTAGTCTACGTGAACAACCCTCGGTAATTATAATAATTCTATAACCAAGGAAACGGCAATGCATTCTTGCATCGGTCTTTACTGCTTCGTTCCAGTCCGTACTCCTCGGTTCGCGTTGGAGGCTGATCCCGTTGTTAGAGCAAAGTCGAAGACGATTACCCACAAAATGACGGTGAAGTGGTTTTGCGCTTTGCGCGATTCATCGACATTTCAAGGGTGGGTTGCATGCGGGGAACCTGGAGCGGACTTCATAGAAGCCGTTATCACCGCTAAAACCGTCTACAGCCTCGAAAAGTACACTACCGCTTTAACTCAGCTTACTATCACATTTTGTAGTCGCGTTCCGATGGCCCGTTCTTGTAGATCAGGTTCAGGCACTACGATATCGAGGGTGATAGCAGACAAGGTTTTACTGAACAAAGCGTAAGGCAGATCTGGACGGGCTGCTTAGTTGGCACAGAAGACTCCCAGATCTTCCAGTCTCGCACGACAATATTGCGATAAGACTAACTGTTGGCAGTGCGCATAGTACAAAATAAAAGTCGTGTGAAGCCGCTCGCGCCTCAAGGCTGACTGTAACACACGTAGCAATGCAAACGTATGGCAGCACTGCCGTTGCTGCCGCGTTTATGGGTGTTTCGGGGGGGGGGGGGGGGGTTGTGATGAGGGCGCTCTGCAAGCAGTTGATATGAAAGAAAAGAGAAAACTAGCCATAGTTAAATACATAAACTGTCATTTTGGCAAGAACTAAAGACCCAAGGCTTTAACAATAGCCTGTCCAACGCCGTAGGCAGACGCTGGATTCTGACCAGTAATTATAATGCCATCAGTGACTACCATCTCTCCAAAAGGAGCAGCAGCGGTGGCATATTTGCCGCCCACCTCCTTGATACGATCCTCAAGTAAAAAGTTCATCTCTGAAGTATATCCAGCCTTGCCCTCCTCAATATTGCTAAACCCGGTCACGTGTCTTCCCTCGAGCAAATAGCTGCCGTCGTGATTCTTGACGTTCACGATAGCTCCAGGCCCATGACATACAGCAGCAATAGGTTTGTTCTGTGCGGCAAAGTCGGAGACGAGTTTCAGACTCCCTTGGTCGAAAGCCAGATCGAACATCGGACCATGTCCACCGGGGAAGAAAATGGCGTCGAATTCAGATGCCCTACCAGCATACATGGAAAGGCGTTCAGTGTTTTCCCAAGTGTGTTGATGATTCTTCAGGAAATTCTGAGATGATGGATCGTTGCCGAAGACCTTGACGGAAGCTGGATCAAGGGGTGCAATCCCGCCCTCAAGGGACGCGAAGACCAGCTCCACTCCAGCATCTTTTAGAACATCATATGGATGAGCGAGCTCGGGCTTTGAAGATGTCCATTAGATCTGGGCGGGGAGCAAGTTTTTCAAGAGCGTCGGGGACCTACCAGATACCAGCCAGTGGGCTTGCCGCTCTTTGGGATTGTGCCACAAGAGGTGAGTACAATAAGAACCTTCTTGGTCATATTGAAAGGCTGCTAGGTCATACGCCAATAGTCGGTAAAAAACGAAGGACAACTGAACGTGCAAGGTCAATACATGTGCCGAGTCATGTTAAGCTGAGGTGAATAGAGGGTTTACGTATCATTTTGTATTTGTGTGATGATCCAGACTTGTCTGGGTCTTGCCTTTAGCCAGACGGAAGCTTGGAGTTTGAGAATCACAGATTGCCGACGCTCTCCGAAATCCGTTCGCCCCAAGTCCGACGCAATGATGTTGTGGATGCCAACAAGGTTTGCGATGAGCTCCAAGTGCATTCCGGTACTCTTAGACCCAACTATTCCCGGATTTTACCTAAGTCCATTACCGGTGTAGACACCGTTTTGCGTCCAGTCCATACAGACGGAGAAAATTAATTTCCGCCCCTAAGCTGCGTGCCTAGCAACGTTTATACGAAGCGATCGCCAACAATCACCAGCACTGCCAAGCAGATTTTTTTCAACCCATTGCCGAAGTGCGTCGACTCAGAAAGCTAGCCAGCGACAGTTCATTTTCGAACGATTTCAGTTTGGCCATTGCATCAAACAGCGTGTGCAATCAAGGAGAGTCGGTACGAGAATGGCAGACAAACATGGATCAGAGCCGGCCACGTCAGGCACCAACAATAGCCCAGAACGAGGCAACTCGAGAGAGGTCGCGGAGCGGAGTCCAGACCGTCAGCAACCCCTTCACAATGGAGAAGTTGCGAACCACAAGAGTGACGCGCATCGTCCGCCTCGTCCATTAGCTTGTATTCCGTGTCGACATCGCAAGGTATGTCTATACTTTCCATGTAACTGGTCCGGGTTGTTCCAGGCAGTAGATGATGCGTCTGTCTTGAGTGAAAGTGAAGACAGCGTGTGATTCGCTCAAGCTTTGCCCAGGCTTGTCGTAAGTTGCTGTCGAGGCAGTAGCATCAGGTCGCCTGCACGCCTGAGATGAGACCCAAGGGCATTGACTAACAGTGAACCGGCGATCTGGTATCGCACTTTGCAGGTCAAATGCGATCACAAAACTCCAGACTGCTCCCACTGTCTTAGGTTTGGGCTGCATTGCACCTGGCCTCAGGGCCGACACCCAACACAACGTCGAAGGCTGTAAGTCCTGATCACACAATCTACCTCAGTTCCTCCAACGTGTGTCATGGTGATTCCTGGTGTCCACTGGGTTGCCTATCTGATACTCCGAACATGGGGAATTTTATTAACGTAACTCCGGAAAAAGCCTATACGATCATTCGGCCAAGAGATTGGCTCAAATGGAGTTTTTAGTGGAGGAGGTGTTAATGAAGAATCGACCCGCGACGATATGCCGGGTCAATGACGCCGCGCCGGTCGAAATCAAACCAGAATCAAATGTATCATCGCCAGATACTGCGCTCGACCCACCGGATTCTGCAGTCTCTGCTTCGACAACTGGACTAACACTGCTGTGTCGGAGCGCCACCGATGTGAATTCGCCGACTGGACAATCCGACAAGCGTATATCAATGTCCAGCACCTCCACTGAGGGGATGGCGCATTATGTGAGGGCTCCTCATCCGCAAGTCATCTGCGCAACAGGTAAGTCGGGGATCCCTACACCATGTGAACACACATCCTTGTGTCGTTCACTGACATAAAACGAGTTCCGGAAACGTGATAATCAGCAACACGGTAACAAACTAACCACTGTCTAGGTGCCTGCTCTCTGCTCTCACGCCAAGGTCTAGCACAGGTCGAACGTCTGGTAGGCGACTCAAGACTCACCGATGCACTGAACGACCTCCGACATCAATTTCAAAGCCTGCACTCTGCTTCGTACCTGCAGCCTGAGGATACGAATAACCCACTGCCCGACCATCAAGTCGTTACTGATTGCGTGAATGGTAAAGACGCCATCGTAGTGCATCTAAGTCGCATGACGAGGAACCAAATTTAACTAAAGTGAACCGTAGGATACATGGCAACGACGAACATGAGCATCAGGCTGTTTCAGGAGTCTGAGATACAAACCGCCATGCGATCCTATTTGCTTGGGCAACGCATCGAAGACCCTGGCTGGTGGATGGCTGTAAATGTCATGCTTGCCTATACCCTTCGCAAACAAAGTCGCATGCGCAACAAGGCTGTCTACAAGAAATACATTCACAATGCTCTAGGCATGATTCCCAATGTGCTCATTCGATCGCCTTCGCCATTGACAATCGGCTCGCTCCTATCCATGGTAAATTGAGCGCGTCCTTCGTCTGAAGATTGCCCATACTGAATCTTCCAGGTCCTATTCTACAAGTTCACGTTCGAAAACCATGTTGCCCAGTCTCTTTTGGGTCTCGCTGTTCAGCTTCTTCTGATGTCTGGCTATCACCGTCCAGAAACCTTTCGCACAGCCTTCACTCCGTCTACTTTGAGCCCGTCAGATCGGCTTCATCGTCGTCGGCTTTTTTGGCAGGCTTATATTCTCGACCATGACCTTATGCTTCGTATTGGCCAGCCCCCACTTATCAAGGATGAATTCTTACTCGACCTACCAGAAGAGTATCCAGCAGATGGGTATAGTATGTACCACTTTCCCAATAACGCTTCTCTCAATTTCTTTTTGCAACAGGTCCGTCTAGCGAGGATACAAGGACGGATCTCGTCAGAGCTGTACTCAAGCGCCAAAGTCTCATCATCGGAGCTCGAGGCTCAGATTGTTCGTCTTGACTCTGAACTCGAAGAATGGAGGCGAGGCATCCCGGAGGTGATTCACCCTGAATGCTTCGAATGCCTTGTTGACGGAGACTATAGACGGATGGCTTGTCTTACGACACTGCACTTCACGTACTTTCAACTGGTGGTGGCGATTCATTCCGCAGCGTTCCGTCTTCCATACGTAGAGGATCGAGAAGGCATCCAACCCGACAATATCGGTCCTTCTCTGGCTCTCTGCGTCTCTGCCTCTCGAGCGGCAATTTCACTCCTTGGATATCATCAGACAGAACATCCGTACACACCGTAAGCCGCACTATCTTATAGCCAGCTGAGCCGACCTAATAATGCGATCCAGATACCTCCTTTACCAGGTAGCTTGGTCCGCAGACGTTCTATTCGTCAACATTCTCCACAATAAGATGGCTTCCAGTGCCACGCAAGACCTCAGTCTTCTCAGCGCTGTGATCTCCTTCTTTCAGAAGTACGATCCAGATCACCAATCGGTCATATTGTATCACATTATTCGTATCATGGTTGACGTCGCTTCTTCTATCCTGAATGACACTGCTGTCCTTGCGACAAACCCGCTCTCCATCGGTCCTACATCACATAATGCACAGGTTTCAATATTCGCGCCTATCGATGGCGTACCAACTACAAGATCAATGACCTCTGAAGAGTATACCAGCTTTTCTTCAGCAGATACTACCGCCATGAAAACAACAGCCGCTGTCCAGCCGGGCAATGTTAGCAGCAACTGCGACGCAGCAGGATTTATTAGGGTTACCTCAGCGGCTGATATTGAACAGTACCCGCAGTTGGATGTGGTCAGCATGGCCAGCACAACAACACCCGAGGCTCCGTTCTTTGGCGGGGTTTTGGATGTGGCAAATTGGGGATTGCCAATGGAGTATCATCCGCAACTTTGGCAATGCCAGGAGGTTCTGAACCACAGCCATTCTGATCAGGATTAACATTACTACCTATATTCATCTGCGGGCAAGTTCTTTCTGTTTCTTTCTGTTCTTGATCCCGTGACTCTTACGCAACACGTTGAGTCATTGTCAGCATTACATGCTTCAGAGGCACATTCTATGGGGCAACTTAATCAGAGTGAGAGAAGATGAGACTAGTGGTAGCCTCTGGGCTTCAACAGTGGGCTACACACGCCCTCGTGGCGTTGACACGCGCCACAGGCGGGTCAGTGCTATAGTTGTGTGGCAGCTGGATACACTGAACATAGACGAATAAAAATCATTGCTGGTGGGAGACTGCACATTTCGACAGGTTAGACACGGAAAAACCCATATCAGATGAGCTTACTGAGTGCCACCCCCGGTTCATATGCGTGACAAGTTAGAAGACAACAGCTGTTCAAGTGCTCATCCAGATTTCCAGAGTTCTTTCACCCTACTGGACTTCACCCCGCTATGTTGCAGCAGACAAGACGGTTGTGCTGGAGCAGAAAGCAGCCGGAATCGGTAGCTGCAATCACCTGCAGACCTTGAACATAAGACCCCTTCTGCAGTCAAATTCAGCCGGACAAGGTCCACCTTCTTTAACAACTCTCATCTACCGCCGAATGCATCTCCTTTCTGGAAATACTTTTCTCGATTGTGAGACTAACGTAACGTGTTTTCAGTCAATAACTAGGTACTCGCCATCGATTCACTATCTCACGGGATACCGGAACCCGTTACGTATCGAAAGAAGTTATCCAAGCGTTATCTCCTTTGCTACATATAGATGCACGTTCATTGCTATCTTTTTCCTCTCATATTGATTCTCGTCACTTTATCATGATCATCAAAGCCTCGATCTTTTTTGAACTCAGTTTGCGGTTGTAAATATAAGACATTTTACCTGATATTTGGAACATTTTGTCAAATTTGTATTTGTTTGAGGAATATCAAAATATGGAAAGAAAGAGATAGGCAAAAACTGATGATCCCTGCTCCCCTGCGATCTTACAAGCATAGAGCCCCCGGGGAATTTTCATAGGCTGCCGCATGTAACTATAAGTTAAGTAGGCCATAAGAATCGGAAGTATAGGTTAACCCTATCATAGCTGATGGTATCCTTTCTCCTCCTTGACAGCCCTATAGGCAACCCTATCAAACAAGAGCTCAGCAACTGAATCCCTCAGGTTCATTCACGTTGCTGCATCTATATCCTGTCGCAGAAGTCGGGGGATCGACACTGATGTCGGTGAAGTTCATATTCTGTATCCGGACATCGTCACATCCGCCGTGAGCCCGACTGCATTGCAAGTAGGCGACGCGGCTTCCTTGGAGTGTGCCACGGAAGTTGGTGAAGCTTATGTTGGAGATATCGAACAAAGACGAGCTGCAATTGCCCTGCTGACCGTTGTAGGTGATGCATTGCATCACGTATATGGGAGCCTGTTCTGCGTCGTAAATGGTTACATTATCCCAACCTAAGGGAATATCAATTAGCTCCACCATCCTAGTCCCGGACGTCATGGGGATATTTATTTTGGATAGCTCTCCATAAGGTAGCTTTCACTGGCTTCAACTTACTGAGATTCTTGGCATCTGAGTGGAAAAGTCAGCTCATTCTCAACTCGACGTTGTAGGAAGTCACGCCTTACATCCTAGGCCACCGCCACCGCCATTTGGTGGATATCCGAGCTGCGTACCAGTCCACGTCTTGATGCGACCGGCATATCGAGATCCATGGGCCAAGACGTTTCTGACCGTTACGTTCTCGATGGCCTCAAACCGGCCAGCATACTGCCCAATGCTGCCAATAGCAACGCCCTGACCGTCGTGGAATTCCACGTTTTCAATGAGAATGTTTGTAGAGTTAGCTTTGACCGCGATGCAGTCGTCTCCATTTTTGATTATCCAGCGACGAAAGTGGACATTATCCGAGAACATGGTGTTAGCCCCGTCGGTATTACGAGCCGGGTTTCTGTTGGAGCTTGTGTTGTTGACATAGATGTCTTGAAGGAGAACACGTTTGGACCGCGTGATTGTGACCGTCCTATTCCGAGAAGTTGATACAAGTCCACAAAGCTGTATAGAAGCAAAAGAACGGAACATTCTGGCAACTTACCACATTTGAGCCTGGACAAATCGAAGACCCTCAAAGACCGAGTCTTCAGCCCCGTCAAGCAAGAGAGCATGAGGTCGGTCTACTTCGAGTAAGACAGTTGCATTCGTCAACACCGTACAGAGCATGACTCACTGGGGTAATTCGACTCTCCCTTGACCAAGTCATACCAAGTCTGGCCATTTCCATCAAACGTGCCATAGCCAAAGCCGCTCACATCGAGATGCTTTCCTCCAAGCACCCAGGCGGCGGTTTGATTTTGGTAGCCAATTGGCAGAGAATTCGCTAGCCAGTACGTTGTGTTCTTGCTCCACTGTATTTCAAGTCAATCTCTTAACGTCAAAAGACTACGATAAATCACGCTCATCGTCACATACTAGCAAAGTCCCTTTGATATCAATCTTGACGTTGTTTAGATCAACAGTTTTCATGACTTGGCCGATGTGATACGTGACGTTCTCAAAGATGATATGTCCGTCAGTCTTGCACTTGTCAAAAGCAGCAAGGATGGCGGGCGTGTCATCAGAGCCGTTACCGTTGACAGGCACTACACAACGTGTAGACTTTTCCTGTCGTCGATCAAGACCTTGAACCGGACCGAGCTGAGCGAGAGCATTGGCTAAGCCAGCTACGAACGCCACTGTCGAGATGAATCGATTGAAGAACATAGTGAGATGGTACAAGTAAGAGGTCAGTCGATGCTAGGTATGATGACAAAGTTTCTCGCATTTGTGGGTGAGGTAGACTTGAATTTATAGATATCCTGAATTCCTGACGAAATACACGAAGCCCGGATGAGTCGACTATCAGAGTCTAATTCAATGTTCATGACTTTGACAAGTGCCGAAATAACGAGTATCCATTCACCCGTGTACCAAAACGCATACATCGAAGGCCTCGGTAGGCCATGTACATCAAAGTCTAGACAGCTACAAGACTAATTCATCGGAGCAAAATAGAGCGACTCGGTCAAAGGGAAAAGAAAGGATTAGTGCAAATCCGGACGATCAACCTGTTGCCCATCCCCAAAGAGGGCCGAAAAGGCCGATTTGACCAATTTTGATGACTTAGCCCAGAAGTATTTGAAGGCTCGATTAGGATGTGAGTCCTACCCAGATACGAAAATAACTGCTTTGGCGTCAGTAAATCAGAACACGAAAGTTTTCCGTGACTTTACTTGAGCACAATTAACGGAAATGAATCCGTTGAAAGATGCAAAATGGTTCGCGGAATAAGTTCATCACAGTGTGTCGGGACTAGATACTCCATCGAATATTGTGGTAAGTCAACATACCCACTTCCTGGCACCCCCCTGTTTCTGGCACCCACAAAAACGCGAAAATCCACCACAACCCAATGCCCACCCCCAACCTCCTTTTATCACAACATTTTCAATTCGCGTCCAAATGGGCTCATCTTTTGCACATGTCTTCTTCTATATATAATGCCTCAATATACCGAAGATCAGCTTCGTCAGGCTCTCGAGGA
>NW_026849649.1:0-21711 GCF_030869305.1 Colletotrichum tamarilloi
TCCTCGAGAGCCTGACGAAGCTGATCTTCGGTATATTGAGGCATTATATATAGAAGAAGACATGTGCAAAAGATGAGCCCATTTGGACGCGAATTGAAAATGTTGTGATAAAAGGAGGTTGGGGGTGGGCATTGGGTTGTGGTGGATTTTCGCGTTTTTGTGGGTGCCAGAAACAGGGGGGTGCCAGGAAGTGGGTATGTTGACTTACCACCAATACGCCGAATCATCCACCACCGCCCAGCACTCTTACTACTACCCCCAACACACCTCCCGCGCCGCATACTCGTATTCATACTCCTACACAAACGACCACACATACCCCTACTCACCACACTACCCCTACACCTCCCCCCGTCCCCGCTGGCGCACAATCCGCGTCTTCGACCGGACCCCAGACTTCCACGCCCTCGAATCCGTCGACCTCCGCTTCGCGATCTCTGAACTCGTCGACATTGGCGGGATCCTCCTCCACGCGGAGTCCGAACTCGAAAAAGCGCGGCTGCGAGTAGATCGCGAACGCCGGCGTCACGATGCCGCGCACGGGCGGTCCTGTGAGCGCCAGCGGGGCCACCAGCGGGAGTGTGACTGGACTCGACGCATCGCGGAGATGGCGCTCGAAGCGGACGATATCAAGTTCAGCTCCGAGGTGCTGGCGGATTGCTGGGTGAAGTACGTCGGGTTGCTGCGGAAGTACGAGTCGTTGGGGCAGCGGCGGGTGAGTGGGTTGATCGAGGATCGTGGACGTCGGCGGCTGCGGAGGAGCGGGATCGAGGTTGAGGTCGAGGTTCCTAGGTTGGATAAGGGGAAGCCGTTTCGGTATGTTTCGCGGGAGAGCTGGACTCGGGAGAAGAGGGTTCCTGAGGGGGATCGGGAGTGTTGTAGGGAGTATAAGAAGGGACATGGTAGACCGGAGGCGAATACGGGGCGACGTCGGTCGGTGAGGTTTGCGGATGAGGTTGGTGGCGGGAAGGGGTACTTTAATGAAGGTGGGCGGAGTCGGAGGTGGTCGGTGTACTAGATTGCTGTCTCGTTATTCCCTGAGTTTGTGACAGGGGGTTGACGGTTCACGATATTCAAGGCGTGGGCGCCGGGTAGAGTAGACATCGCTTCATTAAGTTTTGCGTCGAGATGCTCTAAATGCTATATGCTCGCAAATATACCGCCCAATGCATGTCCATGACTCCGAGCTCGCTAATACGGGGTTTCCCAATCATGCTGTTGACCCTAAACGAAAACACAATTCCTGCTCACGACTAGTAGACGAGCTTGAATTCGACATCCGACTTGATGGCCTTCAGAGTCTCCGGGATCGGTAGTGGATCGTAAAAAGGATTCGGGCGGAAAGTCACCTCCTTCAACTTGGGCAAGATGGCCTTGCTTTCGAAAACAAGTTTATACAAAGCGTCCTGCAGGCCCTTTTCGTAGACTGCGCGTTCCTTTGCGGATAGCTGGTCGACCTCGATGTCATGCCACAATTCCGCCAAGTCCAGAACCTCCACCGTCGGCGGCAGTCGCTGGATTATGTCAATCTTCTCAACCCACTGCGGTTTCCCGTACAAGATTCCTATGTCGAGTTTGACGTTGCGCAGCGACTTCATCTTGGGAAGTACCGTCAGTGTGCCATCTCCGCCAACGTGTTGCGAAAAGTTGCCCGCTAAGATACCCTCAAACGAAAAGGTTTCGAGAGTGTCGGCCACCAGAGACAAAGCTGTATTCAGGTTGTGTTCACCGTCGGCAGGCTGTTCGGCTACACCGCTGGGGCCCATCTCGAGGAGCTTGAGATTGGGACAAAGGGCGCATATTGCGTGCCATCCTTGGCCCCACATGCTGCTCCGAACAAGTCGGAGTTCCTCGACATTCTTCCAGCTACCATCGTCACCCCAGCCATCACCGGGCTCCAGAACGGCAGGACGATACACGGCTGAACCGAGCTCGACGGAGCGCAGGTTGGGTAGTCGCAAAAGGCACGGCAACTCGCGGCGCGGCCAGAAGCTTGCGCCGGGGAAGTCCGGCATCGGCTCCAGCATGACGCGGGTGAGGGAGCTCAGGACGCGCGGGCAGCCCTCGGCGGTTTCGATGTCGGGGGTTAGAATAGCTTTGAGCTTCTGGTACTCTCCAGCGGCGAAAGGCATGCGCATGTGCAGGGTGCGTAGGTTTGGTGACGAGTAGAGGATGAGCGCAAACACAATCTGGGCGAATTCGAGCTCTGTCTTGGCGTCACGCACAAACGCCTTGATGCGGTCCGGGAATCTGGGCGAGGCTTCTACGAGGCGGCGCCATTCGGTGCGCTTGTACGGGCAGAGAACGTCTGTCGGATAGTGATCGGTGCCTAAGCAAGAGACGTAGGAGAGGATGCGCATGTTGTCGCCCAGCTCTGGGCGTTCGAGCAGAGTCTGGAGGAGGGACTGAAGCCGTGTCTGACCCCATAGATACACGGTTTGGTAGAGGAACGGTATTGCCAGGTCCGAGAGCCGGCGACACACGAACGCGAGGCGGTAAAGGGCGACGCGGTTCGTGACAACGACGCCATCTGGATCGGTGTAGGCTTGGAATGGAATGTCGAGGCCATCGAGCGGCGGTGTCAGGTGGCCGACGATTTGAAGCAAGACTTCATCAGGGAGGGCAAGTAATGACAAAGACGAAGCCATTGTGTGAGAGGAACCGGTGAGCGGTGGTTGAGCGGGTGAGAAATTAGGAGTCGTCGTCAAGTCGAAGGAAGGGAGGTGGAAAGGTGAGTGAGATATTAGATCTTGATTAGGCGGGGTTATGTGCCGGAGTGAGACAGCGTTGAAGTCTGTGACCGGACGAGAAAAGTTCTAGACGAGACGAAATAAAGAGACAGATACAGAGAAAGAGACGTGTGCCCAGGCCTGTCTCAACCAACAGGTGGTTGGCGGGGGAGGCTGAGCAAGATGAAAGCGAGATGGTGACCTTATGTAAAGCAGCCAGGTTACTTGGCAGAGCGAGCGCGACAGCGACACATGCCAGCGAGGTTAAGGTAGATGAGCACGCAGGGTTTGACGAGGGAGAGGTGGGAGGGCTTGCAGAAGGAGAAAACCGAGAGAAAAAGAGGAGGAATTTAGATGAGACGGGCGCGTGGCGTAGCAAGATTCCCCCAGGTTTTCCGCTCCGATGCACTCCACCAAGAACCCACCGTGTCAGGGACTCCCAGGCTTCGAGAGTCTCCGACAACGAAGGGGCCCCCTTTTGACGATCCGGATGCGGCGAGTGGAGGGGGTTTGGGAACTTGGTTCAGTCTGTGAGAAGCAGATGCGGATGGGGGAAAGGTGTGAAGGAAGTGTAAGCAAGTAAAATATCCGTACCGGTAGGCAATAAGAAAAGATGGGCCTTGGGTGCCATGGGGATTTGAGTGTGGGCGGAATCCCATCTTATTGCTTGTTGCTGTCCCGAGGTCCTTGTCATCCAGATGCTTCTGCTGCCATGCGCGGCAGGATACGTACTTGTACATATTACATGCGTACCGACATCCAGCCTAATACCTTATTATTTGTCTGCTTTGTGGGTTCGTGCGTCTGCGTATGCGCTGGAAGAAATTGGAATATTCTGTACACGTATCTCGGACGGGTTTCGAAAAGGTCGATGAAGCTTCCCGGGTTCGAAGGCCACCTCCATCGTGGAACAAGTCTTTGAGGTGAAGATAGCATCTTTGAGTCGTGACAGCAGACCAGCCTGCACTTGCAATAGCAACGGGGGACGGCGGTGGTATCGGAGGAATGACGTTGCCGGAAGCGCACCCGTTCCTCGGCGATCATTGAGCTGTCTGGAGGCTTGGCTGTAACTACCCTGAATTTGGCGTGGACGAGGTTGGGTGACAACGCATGGTCTGCGAACGAACGAACCGATCGGGATGCTAGGGCCGAAGGGTAAACTGTCTTGTTGATTACCTAGCCACTTGGTAGTGTTGATGGTGGTCGGCGAGGGCACATTGGATGAAATAGCGTCGCAGCCATGGTGCAGTGAGGAATTCGAAGCGGCAGAGAAGTGAGCACAGAGGAAGAGGAGCAAGACCTTCGCCTGCGGTGGGCTGCCCAAGGTGAGAAAGGTGAAGAAAGAACAAAAGATAAAAGAGTGGGGGCGGTGGATGGAGGGGTATCCCAATTCGGGATAGTGCAGAGACGTACACATGGGATCCACCCTTGGAGGGCTGGAAGCGAATGATTGGCAGATCCCTCCGCCGCCTCCCTTCCGCCCCTTGACGCTGCCGTCCCTCACCCAACACCTCCATCCAAGCTGACTGACATCAACTCCCAAGTTTCGACTCAATCTTGTTCAGACTTTGTTTCTCCACCGCCTCGACTAGGAGTTGGAGATGGTTGCAGTTGCGTCCAATGTGGAAAGTGCATTGCTTCAATGGCAGGTCTGCCAGTTTTATACAGCCATCTTGGTGGCTTGGCACCTTGGCTACGTTAGGACTAACAGACTGTCGCCGCAGTACTCCAAACTTACACCGCAATTACCTACCCATCCCGAGTGCCATTTGGCTTGAATTGTCGACGGGAGAAGCTGGCCAGACGGAAACACGGCGGTCACGAGGGCCAGACCACATAGCAGTGCGAGCGGTCTGGTTATGGGAAATGATCCAATTTATCACGCTATGGCAGATCCGGATCGACGTGTTTGTTTGCAATCTGGCCAGGTTATGCATGTCTTGGCACCTCCCTTCTTTTGCTGTCAACTTCTATTGCTAATACCTACCTATTCATGCAGGTCAATTCCATGCCCTCATTGACCGTTGGAATGTGGATTTCGAGCCTCAAAGCAATACCGACAATGCTTTGTTACCGGCACTCGATCATGTCGCTGTCCTCCCTGCTTACCTAATATCCAACGGAGACTGGACAACTGGCCCCATAGCCCGCGCGACCTTGAGCCTCAGGCATTCAAACGTATTCCCCAGGCATCAAACTCCCGAACGCCTGCGTCCGCTTGCTTGCGGATGTCTCCCACTACCACTCCCACTTTGTCGCTACCGCTCCCGCAGACACACCAAAATCGCCTTCTCCAACAGGGTGCCCCCAGTCATTGCGAACAGGACGGTTCCTCGACTCCAAAGAGATCACACCACTTTCCGGGGCCTTACGGATCTCCTCCGTCAGGGATCCCACGCTTAAAACGTGGTCGACACCGTTGACCCCCTACGGAGTAATCCAGGGTCTCTCCTAGGTTCCCACTGTTCCGTCGGCCTGGATTCGCTTTCAAGACGACGACACGACATCGCCGCCTACCTTATTCAGTGCCATGCCTTTTCGACGTCGTGTCGAGGGCAGAGTCGACGACTCACACCGTGCAGCCATAAGGCCTACCCGCCGGCTACCTAGGATTCCTCATTTTCCCGACTGGCTCACGCTGCGGTCCATGTGTCGTTGTGAAACTTGGGACCAGCTGATTCCAAGACAGAAGCTTGTTTTTCGTCTCCTCGTCGCCGTCTGGGACGAAAGTCTCCCAGACGAGCCCGCGCTTGGATAGCAAGGCATTGTTCGGCATGCTCTCGCCCCCTCAGAGGTTTATCTGGAGCCAAACTCACACAACCCGAAGAATGTTGCTCATCCCCAGCCCTAGCAAAGAACAACCTAGAAAGCTTTGATGCCGGTCAAGTTGACCTAGGTCTCGTGCTGCCTTACCTCGGTGAGATTAGCTTTCAATTCTGGGCAGAAATTGGCTGAGTGGCCATTTCACATCGGGGTCCATCTTTGACACCCTCACGATGACCCATCGTTGCCGGCAACTATACCCAAAGTTTGGGGGCAGCGGTGCTCAGACTCGAATGGCTTTCAAATCGCAAGCGCTTTCTCTTCGCAGTGAGCCACTAGCTATGGAGGCTTCATCACCGTCTTCATCGCGACTACTTCACCATTACTATTCCTACAGAAGTCTGCAGGTTTCAAAAGCGAGCCCGCTTGTTACGTCTACGTGTTGAAGCTAGTCAATACTGCGACTATATAACCTGAGTGCGATCGAACTACGTTGTAGCGAGCTTGACGAACGATGCTACAACTCAATCAATCAGTTAGCCTTAGGTTCCCACAAACCATCGGTCTCCTGTCCAGGGCATAGCACCGACTCAGGCTCGTCGCTACCGCTCACGCTGTCCATAGACACCACGATTCGTTTCCGCAGCCTCGATGGACTATATCGGATGGGTCTCGGCGTTTTGCCATTCTCCGATTCACTGCTGCTGCTCTCTTCGTTGCTGGAGCTCTCATCTCGCGAATGTTTACTGCCGCATACCGAGTAGACCGACTGGCCCCGAAACTTTCGTCTCCCTGGGCGTGTTCCCTCTCCACGCTCTTTGCATAAAATGGCAACTGCAGTAGGCACGCTCCCACTCCCAAGATCTCTCATAACGCCCAACGCTTCCTCTTCCGTACGACCTTGATCCAGCAACCCCTTCATCTTGTCCCAGAAGGCCTTGCGGCGAGTGAACCACGAACGCCCATACGTGCCGTTTCGCCACTTGGCCCGGTACATCTTCTCCAGCAGTTCGACAGGCTGCTGACCGTGGAGACCGTACTTATACTCTGCCCATTGCTCTTCGACTGTCGGCGGGTGCGGGTAGAACTTGAATATTGGCCGCAGAACTCCATCCTTGCCAACGACGGTCAGTGGGCTGAAGTATTTCGGGTCATCGTACGGGTTGACAGGGTCTCTTGGGGATAGCAAATTTTGTCGAGACGCTTTCCGGCGAACAACAGCTTCATTGACAGCAATGTCTGTGACTTGCTCGGCTTTGGGGGATCTGGGCCCCAGTGCCTCTGGTTCCACCTCCAACACCTCCTCCCCCTGGTGGTCCTTGCTGTCATTGGTATCATCATTCTTTCTCCTTTTCTTCAAAGGCTGATTTGCACGTTGATTCAACGCAACTACCCGCGGCTTAGGCGCTTTTTTGCCAGTGCTTCTTCTTACCACCGGTAGTGACGCCCCAGGGGCCGCTGGTTGTGACTCTCGACTCTCATGGGGAATCCGAGGACCGGGTGTCCGAACTCTGGACGCAACTGTGATGGATTCCCGTCCTGGTGGCGGCACATCACATCTTCCAGCGGGCACTGGTGGTGTTGGAGATGGCGATGGGAGAACTGCACCTCTCTCATGGTCCTCTTTACTGCCATCTTGCTGCGCGCAATGTCTCACTGCCGGATCTAGTGGATCGACTCCAAAAACTTCCTATTACCAGTCAGCACATCCAATGCAATAGCCGATATCACCTCAAAGATAACCAAGCGAACCAGCTAGGCCTCTGTAGGGACATTCGGGTACGACAGAAAACTTACCTTGACGACTGAAGTCAAGACGTTGAGCTGCTTTTCCAACCTCCTATTGACTTGGTTCACATGCACCGCCATCTCTCGATCTGTTGCTTCTTGTCGCGCCTGCAACTCCCGGACTTCTTTTGTGTACTCTTGCTGTAGTCCAATGACTATTTGAGCGAACCCTTCCTCATCTGGTGGCCCAGTAGCCAATGGCGTAGCTACAACTTCTGATTTTGCTTCATCCTCGCTGTCAGAGTAGTCAACCAGCCGTGCTTGGCTCCGTGCTTTCATATTTAGCCGTCGTAAGTTGATAGTCTTCTCGGATGAAATCTTCTGCGACTCACGTGCTCGAATGTGAATCTTGCAGAATGCTACCCAGACAGAAACGTTTTCCTCGATCCAGTGAGACGTACGGACGCCAACATTTATTCTCGGATCACGTACTTCTTAGGTGCCACGAACACGCAGGGGATCAAAGACCAAGTTCGAGGGCGGTGGTCATTACTCTCAGGCATGATCCGCCGTGTGCCTGATTTCTTTGTCTGCGTTCGAGTATGGGTTTGGCCATGTGCAACCACAATCGCCATTGTGCAATCACCCCTCGAACCTCAAATCGCCCCGTGCGCTTTCTTGCAAGCAAGACGAGTCGAGCTCTGTGGCCTAAGTGGCTGAAGAAGAATAGAGCTGCAACTGGGAATGACATCTTCTTCGACACTGTATCCAAAGGCTTGTTGTGGCTGAACAATATTAACCTCTACCATTATTGTTGTGCAACACGAACTTCGTCAGGCTCGACGGAGGCGAAAGATAAAACGCCACGAGAAGGGAAGATGAATGGGTTCAATGTTTTACTCGCTAACGGATCTTACGATTCATCCACAGATTTGATAATTACTAACTTCGCGCCAAGGCACAATCGATCCTCCAACCACTGATCCGATAGCCAGATTGATAGCTGGACGTCAGTCGTCTTGCAATCAAGCGATTACTGGTTTGCCTGTGAGAAATAGAGACGGTTTTAGCGACATCTTCCCACATCACCACCCTGTCCTTATACATCATCCCAGCACCGAGAAGGCCTTCTCCGCCGGCAGGTCCCTTGAGCTGAAGCCGACCCGGAACGTGAACTCGCCCTCCGGAATAACCCACACCTTGTCCGACGCATTCCACAAGCTCACGTCCCGCCTCATTAGCTGGAACTCCACTTCAGCCGAGCCGCCCGCCTCGATCTGAATCTTTTTAAAGCCCCTCAGGACCTTCTTTGGCGTGCCTTCGGGAGCAGACGACGGGAAGGAGACGTAAAGCTGCGGGATAGCAAAGGCAGTCTTGTTGCCCGTGTTCGAGATTGATGCCTTGACGCTGATGAGGTCCTCCCAGAGCTGCGGGTGCCCGCCAGGCTGGACCGGGATAGCCGCGTCCGGGCGCGCAGCGATGAACGAGTTCCCTACGATAAAACCCACACCGACCTGGTTGTCGACCACGGCGAACGTAGTGTACGTCAGCCCGAAACCGAACTCGTACAACGGCTCGATTCCAAGCGCGTCGTAGTGGCGGTAATCAATCATCTGGCCCTCGCTGAAATCAGCCTGCCACGCAAGCGGGTCAACGACAGGTTGCGTGAGATTCACAATCGCGGGGCCAGCGTCCTCCTCGTTGCGCGGGACGGAGTACGGCAGCCTGCCGGAAGGCGCAACGTCGCCCCAAAGTAGGTCAACGATGGAGTTACCGCTCTCCTGGCCTGGGTAATGCGCCGCTAGGATTGCGCCAATCTTGGTATGGTTTGCCCAGGGCATGGTATTTACACCGCCTGAGTGCGTTACCACTACCGTCGTCGCGCAGAAATCAGCCACGTTGTTGATGACAGCCGTCGAGTTCCCGTCGAGCTCAAACGACGTGCGATCGAAGCTCTCGCTGGCGAACGTCTGCTGGAACACGAGACAGATTTCTGGCGGTGGGTACACGCCCCGGAAGTCATTGGCCGCGAGGACGTCGTTGTTGGTCACGTAGAGGACTTCCGCGCCGTACTCTGCCGCTTTGGCGCGGACGGCGGCGAGAGGGGAGATCACTTAGGACGGGCGTCCTGTGCCGGACCCTCCGCCGATGATCATTGTGCCTGTGTTTGTGTCCTCGGGGACCTCGGAGGGGCGGAGGAAGCCGTTTGTCATCTCGCCTGCGTCGTTGCCGAAGACGCCGATGATCTGGGGCTTTGACAGGGGGAGGGTCTGGTTCGAATTCTTCAGGAGGACTGTGCCGGCGGAGCCCATTTCGCGGATGAGCTTCGCATGGTCGCCGCGGACGTCGCGGCCGTGGGTGAAGACGAAGCCGTCGGGGATGAAGCCCGTGTCTTTGGCGACTTGCAGCCCGACTTCTTGGAATAGGGTCACGAAGCGCAGAGATGGGTCGGGTGAGGGGTAGGACTCTGCGTCTTGGCCTAGGAGGTAATACGGCGTTAGGATGTTGCGGACCATCTCGTCGATGCGGGATTCTTTGACGGTGCCGTCAGCTACAGCCTCGAGGACTTTGTCGCCGAAGAAGGTGGCGGCGCCGGGGTAGTTTCCCGGCACAGCGCCCGGCATCTCAAGATCCAGACCGTTGTTGATAGAGTCCGCGGTAGAATGCGTCGCGAACCAATCCGACACCGTATACCCCTGGAACCCAAGCTCATCTCGCAACAGTTCCTTCAGCAGGTGACTGTTCTCGCACGCGTACGTCTGGTTGAAGCGGTTATACGAGCACATGATGGACGTCGTGCCGGCCTTGATGGCATTGGCGAAGGGCCAGAGGTAGAGCTCGTGGACGGTCCTGTCGTCGACGTTGGACGAGATGGCCTCGATGACTGTGCCGTTCACCGTCGTGTTGGAGCGCTGCGTCTCTTGCTCGTTGGCGATGTAGTGCTTTGAGCAGGTCTGGACGCCGGTGGATTGCATGCCGGTGATTGTGTGCTCGATGGTGATGCCTGCTAGGTACGGGTCCGGGCCGAAGCCTTCCCAGTTGCGGCCGCCTAGGGCTGCGCGGCCCATTGGACCTGTGGAAGGACTGTTCGGGAGGTGGTGTCAATATGACGGTACCTTGTCACGTATTTCTCATCGACGGAGGATGAGTGAGACTAGACGTACCCGAGAATCACATGCCCCCCCTTCCCCTTAAACTCCTCCGCAATCGCAACTCCCCGACGATAAATCATCTCGCGGTCCCACGTCGCCGCCGCAGTGATCCCCGAAGGGAAAACGCTGACGAGGTCGGCGCGGTTGACGGCGCTGGGGCCGTCGAGCATGCAGATCCCCTTGAAGCCGAGGCGGGGAATGGGCGCGATGACGCCGATGCAGTTGCCCGCGGAGGAGTTTCCCGTGATCATGGAGACTTTTTCTTCGAGGGTGAGGCGGGATATGAGAGTGTTTGCCAGGGCGAGGGCCGTGGATCTGTCCCGTGTGCCTTTTTGTTGATGGTTAGCTTTTGGGACGTGAATGTGAAGCGCGGCTGGTGAGGAGAGGCTGTAGGTGGTGGGTGGGATGTACCATTGTTGGAGGACCGGTGGTGGATTTGGCTCGTTAGGCTGAGCTGGGCTCCGAAGAGGAGGAGGAGTGATTTCCACAGCATGGTTGGCGATGATCCTGGTGACGGTTGTTGAAAGTACGATACGCCAGATAGCGCGAGGTTCCCATGGTCATGAGTTTCCCTGCTCTGAATATGGGAGTTGGAGCCAGTTCATTTATACTCGTCAGATGTCCCCCTAGATACCGAAAACAGGCTTTGAAAGGCTGGGCCACTCTTGCCAGAGAGGAAACCGGGCCAGGTAGTCATCGTATGGTGTTTTGCATGTAAAGGTAGCAAGGTACGCAACGTAGTTTAAGGATTACGAGGTTAACTAAGTACATATGAATGTCGGGCCGATGCATTTTGGACTAGGATAGAGATCGACCGTACAGACGACGAGGCGGGGAAAAGTCTTCGTAGTGACACTCGGTATTTCGGGGTAGTTATCAGGTCGCAGTCGGCTCGGTGAGCAGCTTGATCAAGGGTGGCGAGAGCTATGAAGCTATCATTCTGGTGACTGCGACGCAACTGTTAACAAAGAACCTTTGTTTTCTATTTTGCATCCTAATCTTTTATCAAATTATAGGGAGATTGGATTTTTCAAAAGGTCGGTAAAGATGGAATGCACACCAACGAGCTGTCAAAACATGTACTCAACTTTCCCGTAGCAAGCTCGAATTGAGATCACGGCACGTGTAGCAACAATCGAGTTCGACACCTGACATCATCCTTCCACTAGCTTCAGATCTCCTGGTACGAATACTCGGATCAAAAGGGACAAACTCTGCATCGAACTGGCAAATAGCCCATGTCGATACTTCCATGGGTACTACGATCGAAGCTTGAAGGCTGTCACCCGCGTATTTGGGAAGGCAACAGAATCGCGCACTTATACGCGTATAGGCTGTGCCTCAACACTCGGAGCCGAAAATCCATGCAACCACAACACATCGTTCTTGAGGGGTAAACCCATATTTCCCCGCATCTCATCCCGCAATTCGTTTCTTCGTTGGAATGTGGCGTCTGGGGAAGAGTTTGGCTGTTTGGAAGCATGGCCTGATAGGCGTGAGGAGTTGGGTTCGGGCTGGCAATTTGCTGGTTGTTTGGTCATGAATCACGGAGTAAGGCAGCTCTTAGTAGTGAGTGTTTCAGTGCCTCTCTTGAGTTTTGAATGAGATTTCATTGCCAGAGGAAAGCTACTTTTATCTAGAACCCTCAGCACTATGGTTCTAGTAACACTCAGTTGATTGTAAATATGGTGTATAAAACAGGTAGTTAAAGAGCACCTTGATGAACAATCTTGGCAACAGTAACCGTAGGCTTGTGACAATTCTAGCAAAGAAGAATACTCGGCCATACTGGCTCACCATCAACATGAGGGCGGTAACGACTTCCATATCAAGGCACACAGGCCCATGGCTTTGGTACAAGTGCAAATCAATAGCTCCTGCAAGTGCCTGCGGTGAACAAACGTGTGTTCGATTGGTCCGATGGCTTACCATCCCCAGAGAACGTATTCGTTAAGCATAAGTACGAAGGTGTGGGGGCTGAACCTGGGGCAGATTCCCCAGAATATCCGCCGGGGAAGGCCCGATTGCCTTGCATTGCCTGATTTTTCGGTCTCTTACTTGGCGCCAGACGTTAAATACGACAGCACTCCAGAGGAGAAAGAGTGGATAAAAAGCTTAGGAATCAAGACACAAAAATAGCACATAATCAAATCTAGAACATTAAAAAATGGCATGCAGCTGCTAAGATCCGCAACGAGAGGACAGGAACACTGGCACAGGCTGTATCAAAAAGCTTCAAGTTTGGCCTGGGAAAATTAAACAAGCGAACTCCAGTCGAGCTCACTGCATTAGTTCTAGTCCTTTTCAACGAGAGTGCAGTTATTGTTTGGACTGTTCGCTAGATTTCACGTTCGTTAATCCAAAGAAGAGGCAGGAAGAGGTGAATGAGGAGGATCTTGGCGTAGCCTTCACCGTTGGAGAAGACTTCATGTATCAATCACTTGTCAGAGTGAGCTTGTCCCGTTATTATCAAGGTACATCGTATTCGCTCACAATGGTGAGCTAATATAGAGATTAGTCTTTCATTCTCAGACATCATGAGGCTAAGTATGTCCAACAGACTATAGATGCGATTGCAACCGCATCAGCGTTGGTTGTCAGACTGCATCCAGCGCGCTCATCCTATCAAAGCTCATATCCAAAATCTCCAACACGTTGCCCCAAGGATCTCTGAAATACAGACACCTCGAGCCGCTCAGCGGATTCAGCGTCGGTTCCCCAATCTTGCTGGCCCCGGCCTGTATAGCCCGAGCCAGCAGAGCCTCTGGTTCAGCATCCGTCACGCACAGGTGAAAGAAGCCGCCCACGTTGTAAGCGAAATCTTCGGCCTTCTTGTAAGCCGGGTCGACGAACTCAAAAACTTCAAATCCGACACCATTACCAGTCGCCATGAATCCCAGCTTCACCTCCTGCAAGGAGTCTGGGTAAATCTTGAAAATTCCCGCGTCCGGTGTCTCGGAGCGCTTGATGTGCTTGATTTTTCCGTTTACGAGGACAAAGCCCATGATTTCGCTATACCATTTTACTACGGCTTCAATGTCCGGGACGGACACGCCGATATGGTTGATTGATCGCATGTTTGACTGTATTGCATGGACTTGTCAGCAGGGCATTGCGGCATTGTGTTCCACGGCGGATGGAGAGGATCTGATGATGATGATCCATAGGGGTGGAGAGCAGGCCACATACGATAGACATGGCCGTGACTTCTTGTAATTTGATTCAGTTGTTACACATAGGTATACGTCAAAAATGATGATGAGATGGAATACAGAATGTGTTGAAGCGAGTTTTCACACTGAGAATAATATCTTCCTGGCACGATATTGATGATGTTGATGATGTTGATGATGATGATGATGATGACAATGTCCTTGGTGGGCGGTGCGTCGTCCAGCCTGGATATCGCCGGCCGGATGGGGCAATCTGGCACGGAAATCGAATCCCGATTTTTGCTATGCCCCCGGAATTGTACCCCGACCGACCGGGGCGGGGCAGTCGGCACCAGCCGTAGCCATCGGAGCAGCAATTCGGAGCATGCGTACTCCGTAAATTATTTCCCAATCCTCTCGCAAGGCGTGCAAGACTCTTGATATTCTCAGAACAACTCTTCGATCCGACCTACCGATCGGGGGTACTGGGATACAAGGGATTGCAGCTTTGGGATCTTGTGGTGCGCTGGAGCTTCAAAGAATCATCAAGTCTCACAATGACCTCGGGGGACAGACAGGCCATCGTACCAATGGAGCGCTAGGTTCTACGAGACCCTGAGAAAGGCTTGAGTCTCAATCAAGTACTAACACAAACACAAATTATTCTTTCTGGCTTCGTATCTATTCAGACATTTTTCGGTTACAGTCGCGCGTGCTTATGTACCTAGGCAGTTGGTTTAACAGGCGCCAAAATTTCAAGGACATAGACCTCAACAGCAGAGTAAAGCAATGTGCGGCACCACTAGGAGAATTTCATCCCGCCGGAAATTAACACCAAAACGATTCCCTTTTCATGTAGCCGCTTAATGGTAGTTCCTGCTCCTTAGCGGCAGGCGTACTTGGCATTGATCGACCGCTTGGATAGCCCTGTTCAACTGATCTTCTGGTTAGATCCGAACCAACTTCAAACGGGCAGGGCGGCCTAGGGCGCTGACCCCGGAAATAAGCCGTTATTGTTCAGCGCGAAAATCCGGGCGCTGGGTGGCTGACTGAGTGATTTTTGAGATTTTACCAAGTTTCTCGGCAAGTGGGCTGGCCCCGTCGCCACATAGTCATTGCCACCGGGATTGCCACGATAGTATCCAGCCGTGCTTGTGTTCGACTCCACTGACACGTTCGCGGCACCTCCGAATGCTGCGGTTGAGTATCGGCAATCTCGGCATCACGGGAAAATACTGCGCATTACCAATGAGAAGCACTGAAGAAAAGTCTCTCACAGTCGGGATGCTGACTTTGTTGTCGTGTTGCTGTCGATGTTCGATTATCGGACTTAGCCATAAGTGCCCTTTGAGCCAGGTTGAGGAGTAAGTCGTTAGACATCCTCGTCAGTATTAGGTGTGAGAAATCAAGTGCGCCATGAAACGGCCAGGTGAGTTCGAGCCAAGAAACGTCCTTTATTCAGGTTTGCAGACAACTCGATGCTGGGTATTCGCAAACAGATGCCCCTTCGCGATAAATCAAAATGCCGTTCTATCTCCATGTATATGTACTGTTCGTAATCATGTCATGTGTGTATATCTGCGTTTGCCAGCGCAGCTTCTTTCATCTTTCATGGGGAGTCCGACTCCGACGACGTGCCCTGCTCCTTGTGAATAACCTCGTCCTTGATGTCTGTGCGGAACTGTACCTCCTCTTCCCTCAGCTGGGCCATCAACG
This sequence comes from Colletotrichum tamarilloi, assembly GCF_030869305.1. NCBI lineage: Eukaryota > Fungi > Ascomycota > Sordariomycetes > Glomerellales > Glomerellaceae > Colletotrichum > Colletotrichum tamarilloi. Next base: position 15,241 of record NW_026849649.1, read on the forward strand.
TCTCGTTGGCTCTCCAGACGGGCTTGATCTCGAATAGTCTGTCAATCTTCTCCAGGGGAACACCGCTCGTCTCGGGGATGAGGAAGAAGGCGAAGAAGAAGGCCAGGAATGACAGGGCGGCGAAGAAGAAGTACACGCCGTATCCCATGGCTGCGAACATCTGCTCCGTGAAACGGGAGACGAGAAAGTTGAACAGCCAGTTGCTGGCGGTGGTTGCACCACTTGCCAAGGAACGGAAGTTGGGGTCGAAGAATTCCTTGAGGTTTTGTTAGCTGCGGTCCAAACGTCACCACAGAGGGATAAACTTACAGAGTTGATAACCCAGGGGGTACCGTTCCAGGTGGGGGTGTAGACGGCGGTCCAGAGGTAGAAGAAGACGATGGCAGCGATACCACTGCCGGTCAAGTGGTCTTGAGGGTTCTTGGTCGGCTCGACGATGCAGATGTAGCCTCCGATGACCCACATGCAGAGGGAACCGGTGATGGCACCAATGAGAAGAAGCTTTCTTCTACCAAGCTGATCGACGAGGAACAGAAGCCAGACAAAAGTCATGACGGCCTTGACAACACCAAAGATACCAGTCATCAGGTTGACAGTGTTGCTCTCAACACCGATGCTGGAGAAAATGGTCGGGGAGTAATAGTTGATGGCGTTGATACCAGAACCATTCTGCCAGAAGAACAGCATGCAGCCCAAGAACAGGCGCCACTGAAGGTAGGGACGGGCACCGAGGGCCTTGAAGGGCTGCCAGAATCCGAATCCGACGGTGGCCTTAGTGGACTCGTAGATCTTGTCGATACCGGCGATTTCCTCGGTAATGTAAACGTCATTGGGCTCCAACTGTCTGATCCAGCACAAGTTCTCCATGGCCTCCTTACGTTGGTCGTGGAGGAAGAGCCATCGAGGGGACTCACGAATCCACAAGGATCCAGCCAGGAGGAGGCCAGAAGGAATCAGCTGGACTGCGAAAGGGATCATCCATTGCGAACGGCCGACGGGAACACTGTTCTCAACACCGAACTGAGCAGCGAGTTAGTGATATTTATACAGTTTGAATGTTGCAGGCTTGTGTAAGAACTCACGTTGATCCAGAAACCAACCAAACCACCAATTTGCCAGCCAAGTTCGTAGAGACCAACTAGACGACCACGAATAGCCGGCGGCGAAAGTTCCGAGATGTAAACGGGGATAATGTTCTACAAAATACGTGTATTAGCAATTGTTACACTGCGATTTGTTGCTGCCCATCATGTGGAGAACCGGTCGATGACCGAGATGAGTCACTCAGGGGCATCTTGAAGACTCACAGAAGCAACTCCAGTTCCCAAGCCCGAAAAGACACGTCCAGCGTAGAGAATTCCGAGTCCAAGGTTGCCGTTGGCGCCGCAGGTCAAGGCCGCTCCCAAAGAGAAGACAGTTGCTCCAATGGCCAAACAACGCTTACGACCAATAAAGTGACTGAGGCAGTAGGTGAGGAGGGCACCGAAGAAGGCACCGGCGACGAAGAGGGAGACAATATTCTCGCTGATAACGTGTCTCTCGGCGGTAGTCTTGTTGGTGAGGTCGAACTCGGCCTTGAAAGAGTCGAGACCGATGGTCGTGCCAATGAAGGCGCTCGTGTAGCCAATCATGCAGGATCCACATGACGCGATGCCAGCCAACACGTAGATGCGCCAGTTGTAGACCGAGGGCGGCGTCGGCCTCTCTTCGACGATGGTGAGAAGACCCATTGTGTGTCCGTCTGTTACAGCAGCTCAGATAAGTTGGTGTAAGTGAGTTGTCGAAGAGATGTTGTGTTCTTCGAGAAAGGGTATTCTCGAGGATGAAGAGAGAAGAGACGAAAAAAATTTGAGACCCTAACTGCGGTCGTAATCCATAAGTATGTCTATCAAAGCGGAGCATCCCCATAAACCCCCATAATCCGTATCTCCCTCACAGACCCATACTCTGGGGGAAACAATCTGGGGCTTGCAGCTGACGACTGGAGTAAATCTGTCATCTGAGAGGATGCGTACGTCAAAATCTCACTCGGTACTTTGGTGTATTCTGCAGTATCTGGCTGGAATTCAGTGGTTCTCCGTCACATCCGTCTCCAGGTCCACCGAATATCAACGGGGTGCGTGACACTCTGACCCGGGGTTGTGTTTTTCCCCGTGGAGACGAACGCGGCCGGTGACAGCGAATAAGCAGCATTGTATATCTCGGACGGACGTCCTCCCCCGTGGGCCCCCTCCTCTCCTCTGCTTTGTCCAGGAATTCGAGTTCCATGGTTGACACATTTGCATTAGCTACGCATTTAGCATCTGCCTTCCAGGCGCCGGGCAAGGGCCGAAGGGCGGACCCTGCTTTTGGAAGTTCCGATTGCGGCTCTGGGTAAGCTAATAACCCCCGAGGGGGCCAAGCCAGCCGACGGGCCGAATGCCAATTCCGTTGGCTGCATATGCAGAGACGAGGATCCCCAAGTCTGATGAGGGCAATGGACTCTTCCGGGGATGATTGTGTTGAGTTATGTAAGCGGCTTCACTCATTGGCGGCAATACGCTCACCCGTCAGGTAAACTTTTTGTGGTTGTGGACGTGTTGGATAACGGATTATGCAGAGGAGGCAAAGTTGCTTGACTCGGTGGTCGCGGTGTATGATGTCAACTGTGTCTGTGCATTTCAAATGCCGCCGTAAACCCGTTAGTATGTCGAGCCCCGTTAGCGTATTCATTCTTCCTCCCCTGGTCGTGAAACCTGAGCACTTGGACTGGTAAAAAAACACTCATCAACAGGACGCCGAACACTCCCAGCTTTTCCAGAGAGTTCCTGCTTTCCTTTGCTCGTTTCTTGCCTGTTCTTCGATACTGTTCAATATTTGAAGACAGAGCAGCAGTGTAGAGCAAAGGTTAGAAGACGTTGAGCCCCTGGGCGAAGATCGAAACATTCTCTTTTGCCTGAATTCTTCCCGAAACTTTAATGAATCCGCTGAGGCTCTTTACCCCTTGGCGCGTGAGATGGCTTGCCAAGGCCCGGCAACCGTCGCCCTAGGGTCTCGGCCACCGCTCTTGGCGAGACGCTTAGCCTTGAAAATTTGAGCCTCCCGCCTGGGCATCTCTTGGAACCGTTATCTTTCTATATTACAGCCAAGGAACAGAATTTTCTTAACCCCTGATGGCGATATCGCTCTTTGAAAGTTGAGGTGTTTTGTTTCCGCGTTGAACGGACACGGTCGCACAAGGTACCTTGTCGTGCTATCTGGAGGATATTGGGCTATGCAGGATGCTGGCCTGAACTTGGCGGGATTGAGTCGTTGATGCTCCGTCTGCATGCGACCTGCAGTGAACATCATCCAGCCTAATCTGTTGAGAAGAAGGGAACACTTTTTCCGAGCTCCGTGTAGAGTGGAAGAACGAAGTTGTTCCCCTGCATCCAGTCTTGTTGAGTGAAGGTGTTGAGACTTGAGACCATGTTCATCAGCGCTTCGAATGTACAGTTCTCGTCAAAAGGCGCTGCAAGCGCTATTTTTTGTCCGGATTGGGGTCGCATCGCCAAGAGTGCCAAGACACATTCTGGTATTCATTCTTCAGAGCCGCAATCCGAAGCCCGCGACACCTATTAGCTCATTCAGTTCCTCATGGAAAGCACACATGGAAGTCCATTGCCCCGAGTCCGTGGAATACCCCGAGGTATCTTACGCGAGTCCTCTTTTGACAGAAATGTCCAGTAGTTCCGAGATCGGGCGTGGCCAGAACGCACGTGGGAAGGATGAAAGGCTACGCAAGACGTGCATGGTACACCAACGGCAGTTGGCGTGTTGCGCATCTGCGCAATCAATGCTCTCAAGGCGGAGAAATACCGGGAAAGCGGCCGCTAAGTCATTGATAACATTCTATTCGAGCCACATCCGTGTATGTGCCGGGGAGCTGATCGGCCGGACTGCTCTCTCCTTTCACTTCTCTGCATGCCGGGAGCCGAGGAGTAGACTTCAAAATTTGCTGAACGAACACAAGAAGGGCAATGGCGAAATCGATTTCCCGTACACCAATTAACGGTAAAGCAAAATCCTTGTCGTATTGCAACTTCTCAGAGCGAAAGAAGCTCGGAAATGCCGTGGGCTAGGGAGAATGTAGGCCGTCGCCCCTGACTGAGACAAGTTCGCTCACCCACTGTATCCACCGCCTTCTTATGAGTTGATGCAGCATGCAAACTAGAAACAAAACTGATCTGCTCGCGATTATATACGGGTGAATCAAATTGTGCGCGCTTAAGAAAGCGACTACCACTATCTTCCCTATCACACCCGGAAGAGAGTTGAATCTGCAGCTGATCAGTGGATGTACTTCTGAGTCCTGGAATAAAATGACATAGTCTTATGCAGTGATTGACGTGATTAATAGACTGCATGGTTATTTTGACCTAATCGATTCAAATACTGACATCTTAGATATTCATGTTCTGTCGCACTTTGCTATCGGCTCTATCTACATTGACTGGTAGCTAACTCGAAGCAAAGCATAGAAGGAAAGAAACAGGGAAAAGGCTCCGAGCACATATCTGAATGACCGATTATCTCTTTCAACTGTAAAGTCATACTTCAGGAGCACTTCCAATAAGTCGGAGTCAAAGTGCCTGAGATGTTGGAAGGCGTGGAAGTTGGGGTCGGTTGTTTCATAATTGTATGATCTATGCTCAAGTGACTTATTTCAGTGACGCGGCACTATGCAGATTCGAGACCTCCTTATGTATCGCATATCAAGATTAAAATGAGGACAAATAGGTTAAATGATCTTCAGATCGTATTTTCTGCAGAAGCTGTCAAAACAGTTATATTAGCGACTCTTGAACCCTCGATTTATGAGAGAAACTGTTGATCATTCAGACCATCTTCGAGCCAGTGGAGTCGCAGAGCATGTCTTCACAGCGGATCATCAAAAGCCGCATCATCCCGAAACCCGCCTTCACCGGTTATTCTGACGTTAAATCAAAGAAATGGCAATTGCTTACATACTGGTATTTCAAGTCTCAGATGGAGGCGATTATGAAATGCAATCTCGAAATAAGACGTGATGTAAAGAGCCCAAGATAGTTAGGATCAAGTAACGTCCAAACAGAATCTAACTATACGAAATTCGAGGTATGATATCAGAGTTTCCCAATGCGGACAGGCAACTTTAGCAAGACAGAGTGGACATAGGATTATTTTGGATCAACGTGCATTAGTGATACCACCAACGCTTTAACGAACTCCAGCAGAGTAGAGCCTGATTACTAGAACATCGAGTAGCTGGCGGAAAAGGCACGTATCAAAGACGGTATGGACCGCGCAAAAGTCCATTCCGCATACTTTACTTTTACTTGGGAAACTGATGATAAACTTTACCTTCGCCCTCTTCCTCCTACTTCCACATCCCATAAACTCAGTATATTGTACGATGTAGAGCTTCGTCCCTAAGGAAAGACCCTCCTGATGATGTATACGCCAACCGCGATGACTAGACCCTGGACACAAGCTGCGCTACTGCATCTTCGACGGTGATATATCTTCAGACAAGTCGCAACTATCCACCGAGTCCTGGCACACATTGTAGCGTGTGCTGCATCAACTTCGTACAGTTTTGACTGAATAACATTAATTGAGTTCATCACTCCGTCGTTATCAATTCTTGACGTTGGACAATTTGGTAGATAAGCCTCTACGCGTGCCACATCGGACGTCCATATGATGAAAAGAATCAGCAATCATACAGCGGTCACTGACGCACAGATAGTATTGCTAGAGTCACCTAGTTATTGTGAGTCTATCTCGGTCATGCTGAGGTTTGACGGATACTAAAGTAAGCCCAGCATATCAAGTTTTCTGTAGCATTCCTCGCACAATTTGTTTCAGCTTGACGTTTGAAGATCACATTGGCCAACGACGAATTCGGATATATGACCATAACCAACCTAACTTCTTTCAACTGAGCTTTGCTGAGAAAAGTCTCCGTTCGAAACGAGTTTCTCTTTTCATCACTATCTCTTTTCATCACAATTGGGGGACGACCATTCATAAAATAGATGGTGCCACAAAATACTCTGCCAGAAATTAATTCCTTCTCAACGACCATTTGAAAGCCGACACAGAACATCTTCTGTCATCTATTGAAGATGTAGCAAGAGGTACTTATTCTAGGAGGATATGAGTATTCTTAAATGGCTCTCTGAGATGTCGATAGTATTCCAATCGAATCAAAACCAAAACATTGGTTAAGTCAACATACCCACTTCCTGGCACCCCCCTGTTTCTGGCACCACAAAAACGATGGGATCACAACCCAACCTCCTCATTACTATTAACTATTGATCCTCAACCACACCCACTACAATACAGCTGCCAGCCTCACTAGGGCATTCAGAGTCGCTGGATTCAGCCGTGATAACCTCCTTTTCACCCGCTTCGATTTGAGCCCGATGGATATCCCTGATGTTCGCGAACTTCGTATTGGGATCG
>NW_026849650.1:0-21686 GCF_030869305.1 Colletotrichum tamarilloi
CGATCCCAATACGAAGTTCGCGAACATCAGGGATATCCATCGGGCTCAAATCGAAGCGGGTGAAAAGGAGGTTATCACGGCTGAATCCAGCGACTCTGAATGCCCTAGTGAGGCTGGCAGCTGTATTGTAGTGGGTGTGGTTGAGGATCAATAGTTAATAGTAATGAGGAGGTTGGGTTGTGATCCCATCGTTTTTGTGGTGCCAGAAACAGGGGGGTGCCAGGAAGTGGGTATGTTGACTTAAAGGGCTCAACGAAGATGGGGGCCAAAACGAGGCTCGCGCCTACGTCGCAGCCATTTCAATTACTTATCTACATTGGTCAATGGGGTGGTCAGATCGAGCACATGGAGGTCGGTCGCCTGCAGCATGGACCAATCAAGGAGCTGTTCACCTACTCAGCTTTCAACCGAATCAGTCGAGGGAGCGTATCGGTGGCTGCATATTGATGATGACCGGCGTTGGAACAAGGCAAGGGGGTCACTTTTGAGCCCAGTAGAACGTAAGTAACAAAAGTAATGGCACGACACGTAAAAGGTAAGCGATCGAGTAAAAGCATCCCGATGAATCGTTGCCAGAATTCATCAATAAGTACATTAGTCCTTGACGATGCAAGTGTCGACTACAACGGACCCAGGTTTGTCCAAGTAGACTTAACAAGAGGGAAAGAACAAAATGGGACTCTGCCTTGCATGCACTCAGAAAATTCCTCTGAGCGACTTATCTGTCTGCATATGTGGTGCAGGCGCGCAGGGGATTGTAGTTGAGAAGCAATATTCCCGGTCAAGGCGCTGCGACACGAGGTCAGCCGCAGCGGCAATGGCCCAAGATGGACTTATGTCCGTAGGCGAAATGCAGGTCATAGATCAAGAACCTACAGATCCCAACGAATTACGTTTGTTTCGTTCAGCTGCAGCCTGATCGCACAGGATCATCTCGAGGTCACAGAATACACTGATTAACAGTTTTTAACAGCATTAAGTAGATGCTTAAATAGTGTGCGTATTCGATATGTAGTTGTATGAATTTTATCCGTGCCCATTAAGTTAAAGGGGCGGAGGCGCAGACGTCACCGGTTCCACAGGAATCGAGATATGTTTATCATAGTAAGCGCATTGCTGTCCTTAGCTACGAGACTATCATTTCCCAAGGTTGCATGTTGCTGGATCGGAAGAAATAGTACTAGAAGAACATCAGAGGACTGACCTAAGTCTTTTGCTTGTATTGAAAGTCGTAGCCTACTATCTAGCTATTGTTACCGTATCTGAATGTTCGTTGAGGCGAAGACCACATCATCATCGGACATCTCCCCAAGATTTGAAAGAGAAAGAAGCAACATCCCGGCACTTAAATAGAGCTAGCCATAACAAAGTTCATGCGCATCTGATCTGTGTTACCTGCGGCTTCACGTTCGTCTGTCGAAGCAGCTTGAAATTCCGCAACAACATGCGAATCAGTGAAACTTCCTCTGAGTCTCTCCAGATCATCGAATGAAACAGGTTCGAAGTAACATTGACTCAAAGTCGCGGTATCCTAATTTGACACCTGGTCGTGCTAGGTGTGTCAAACCTACAAAGCAACCTTTAAACAATCTGTCGTTGAAGTCAATTTGCCAACATCGAGATGGAAAGTGGGCGACAAGGTCATCAACGCTACCAACTCGTCTTGGAAACCTGACCAAACTCAAGCTGCCTTTGATATCAAAGTTGGTCTGGGTGGAAAGAACATTGATGGAGTTTTGCAGTAATATGCTGTCTTTGCTGATGATGCACTGGCTCCTCTGCCCTCTCACCTGTCCTTTGAGGAAGCTGCAGCTCTCAGCGGTCCATATGTATGCGCTTGAAAGGCGCTTTTCGGAGGCCCTCAACAACTGAAAATGAGAGACACTGTGGTGATTCAGGGTACTGGTGGTGTGAGTGTTGCTGGGATACAGGTAAGTTGTGCTATACAACATAGTAACATACTTTTGACTTGGTCTTACGATCATTAGATCGCCGTCGCTGCCGGGGCTGATGTCATCGCCTTCTCAACCTCAGAGGAGAAACTCGAACTTCTTCGGAAACTTGGTGCTAAGCATGTCATCAACTACAAGAACAATCCCAACTCAAGTCGAGAGGTTCTCGACTTGACCGGTGGTCGTGGTGCTGACCAAGTCCTTGACTTTGTCGGTGCTTCGACCATTGCTGAGTTGTTACGTGCACTGCGACAGGATGGCCTGGTATCAGCTATTGGCTTCATGTCTGCCTCTGAGAAACACGATCTAATTCCGGAACTTATTTTTGGTGCCAAGACGAGTAAGAAAATCTCCAACATCCAGCTTCTGTATCTAACATTCTATCTTAGTCCGAGGCTTGGTGTACGGCAGCCTGGGCATGCTACAGGATCTCAGTGCCTTTGTTGAGACACACAAGATCAAACCAATCATTGCGGAAGTTTTTGAGTGGAATGATGCTAAGCTGGCTTATAAAGCCATGCTTGCTCAAGAATTCGTTGGGAAGATTGTGGTCAAGGTCGAGTGATAGCATTCATATGCATTAATATACGATAGCCCACATTTAGTTGCTTGGGTCTCTATTTCGTATTCTCTTACAAGGCCGACAGAAGACACCAGGAGATGTCAAGCCGAGAGCACATCAAGGAAGTTGATGCCGAAGGCAAATTGACCGAATTCAAGAGTGTCAATGAATATCGAGGTGTCCGGAGTTATTAACCTCCCACGAGCCCTTCCACATTCAGCTAGTGCTTAGGCCAGCCACCGCACAAAGGCAATGCCTGGAATGAGCTCAGTGTCAGCCCACGGAACAAGAATGCCGGCAGGATCTCGATAGCGGCCAAATGACGTCGTAGATTCACAACGTCTTTGCATCTGTTCCTTGCACAGATCTTGAACACCATCACCCATTATCTTTTTAAAGGCCTTGGCAACCCCAGTCTTGGCATCGGTTATTATAGGAGTCGTAGTCGGTTTCTCAGCAATCGTCTTATGATGGCACCTATAAACATCTTGATCGTAGGCTGCAGTATTGCTGGGCCAACACTAGCTACATTCTTGCTGATGTCGCCGGCGCCTGCGTCTGAGAAGCCGCGCATCACCATCTTGGAGAGAGCGCCTGTCTTTCGCCCTCAAGGCCAGAACATCGACGTTCGAGGCGCTGGAGTGACCATCATCCGCAAGCTTGGACTCGAAGCAGCTATCCGGGCAGCTACCACTGGCGAAGAAGGAGTGCAGTTGGTCGACAAGGAGAATCGAGTATGGGCAGCTTTTGGAGCGGATAAGAGCGGAAAAACGCAAACACCGACAAGTGATATCGAGATCTTGAGAGGACGGTTGGCACAGTTGCTACTCGAACAGAGCCAGAAAGTCAATGACGAAATTCAGGCTGATGGCGGCGCCGGAATCGAGTACATCTTTGGCGATTCTCTTGATGACCTAGAGCAGGACGGAGACAAGGTACACGTCCACTTCACCAAGAGCGGCGAAAGACGAACCTTTGACCTGGTAGTTGGAGCAGATGGTGTGCAAAGTCGAGTACGTATTCTGACTTGGGGTGAGGCTGGCGAGGAAGACAGGAGAAGGAGGCTCGGGATGTATGGGGGCTTCTTCAGTATGCCTCGTGGTCCGACTGACTCGGCATGGCGTCGCTGGTTTCATGCACCCGGTCGACGTGGCATCATGATCCGCCCATCTGGTGTGGAAGATAGAACAACGGTCTTCATGGCCATTGTAAATGAGAAAGATGAACGGCTACGGGCTGTTGCTGAGCGAAAAGGCGGAAGTACGGATGCTCAAAAAGCCATCCTTCGAGAGTACTTTGAGGGACTTGGCTGGGAAACTGATCGCGTCATCAAGGAGATGATCGCCACGGACGACTTCTATTACGATACTGTCTGTCAGATCAAGATGGACAAATGGAGCAAAGGAAGGGTTGTTCTCCTGGGTGATGCTGGGTATTGCGCTTCTCCTCTATCTGGGATGGGAACAACTTTGGCAATGAGCGGCGCGTACAATCTGGCAGGCGCGATTCTACAACATCCGAATAATTTCGAGACTGCCTTTGGCGACTATGAAGAGAAAATGCGTCCTACTGTTGCTCGCGCGCAAAAGCTGGCACCCGGCATGCCTCACTCGCTCCATCCCGAGACGGTCTGGGGAGTTTGGCTGTTGAACACGATCATGTTTGTTCTCTACTGGTCAGGGCTGTTTTCCTTCGTCGCGAGATTCGCTGGACCACCGGCGAACAATGTCCCGGTCGAAGAATACGGGTTCAAGTCGCTGCCGACTTATAAAGACTACTAGAGTCGTCGGGAGATCGACATAAGTGTACGATAGATCCACCGCTCATTTCTTTAGAAAAACCCCACTACTTCAAAAGATTAAATGCTTCAAAAAAAATCATCGAATGCAGGCTCAACATCAATCGGTCGACGATCAATCAATGCGTTTCCCCCGAGGCAAGAAACCTTTTTACGGTACCATGGCAATTTTTCTATGCTCGTCTACTCAACGATTCAACGAGTCAACTGCCCCACGAATGGATTAACATGCGCTGAGTATCATGCTTCAACCGTTGACCGTGATGCCTTCTCACGAGGTCCAATTCTGGATTTTCTCAGTAAGGGTATGGCCGCCTACTCCCGATCGACCGCGAAATACAGCGCGCCAGGCAGCGAAAGCCTATGTAGCGGAGCTCTGACTAAAGAACTGAAGATTCTGAACTAGTTTGCTCGGACGAAAGCTTCAGAGTGGCTATTGACAGCGTATAAATAGACTTTGGACCCATTACTTACCACATTGGGGTATTGTATCCAGCCGACAGCCCGCGGACTTGGACGGGTCGCGCGGCCCCCGAAACGGCGCGCGAGAAAAGAAATAACGATAAAAAACGAAACATGTGCAAATGCTTCCTAGTTGGGTGAAGGCGCATTGTCAGCAGCTTTCTCATATTTCGGGACCCGACCTCGCCTCTGCCGACAACAAATTCAAGTTCTCACAATCTTTGTTGTACACTCATCGGCTCCCGCGTCGTCCGCTTGCACACCGAGGACTCGCCTACGAGATCGACGAGTAGTAGCCCCCAAAGGACCCTTGCCACAGGCCTATCGCTTAGCGGAGGGAGAGATATGGACGACAGCCAGCTGGACGCCAGCGGCCATGAGGATGGGCCTGACGATGCGCCAGAAGAAGCGCCTGAGCCGTCTTCAGCGAATCCTCAGATTGCTATTCGCAGGGCTGTAAGTGACGCAGATGGCCTTTGAAGATTTATATTGAACTGACTGGAATAATTAGTGTGACGCTTGCCGTGCTCGTAAGGTGAGTTGGTTTGCTTGTTGAGAGCCATTTACACCATTTACTTGTCCCTGCCGCCCGGAGTTAGCGACGGCGAAGCTTCGCAACTATCTAATCTTGGCGCAATGGGGGTTTAAACGAAGCAGACACTGACCTAGATATAGATCCGCTGCAATAGAGAATCGCCTTGTTCATATTGCACGCACGCCAAGATCGAGTGTACACATGCCGACAACAAGCCCAAGGAAAAACGGACCAGAATTCTCATCACCCCACAATAGTAAGCATGCATAGCATCGAACACAGTATTCGCCTTTTAGCAGCCCATCACGATGTGCTATCCTTACACTAGGCTAAAGCTTCAAATAGCTTGCCGTGCAGTCTTAACTAACATGTTCGACTTAGTGAGCGCAAAATTGATCAGATTGACCGTCGGCTCGAGACGGTCATCCGCCTCCTGCAGGACATGAAAGTCAATCCATCTTCTAATAGTAATACAAGTCGAGCCGAGCTACTCAATTTCGCAATGGCTACAGCCGCCACGCCTCAAGTCGAAGGCCCACCATGCTCAGCTCAACGCGTCTCATCTACTTCAACACCTGCCACTACGGCAAGCCACACCCTACAATCAGACGAAGGCGAAGGCGGCATTGTTGAGGGCGACTCTTCTCTTGCGGCGCATTCTGTGTTTGCTACCGAGTTTTTGCAAAAGGTCGTGAGCACAGAGTCACTGCAGGACTCAAGTCTAGATCTTGGCGAGACTCTAGATGCATTATCACAAATCGTCAATGCGTTGAAGCAACCGGCCGCCGCGGGGGAGATGACATATCCTCACGCGAAGCCATTTACGCGGGTTCGTGCCCAAGGAATTGAGTTACCGCCTATAGAAAAAGCTGTGCACACTATTAGAATCGCAAAGAGTAAGCACGGTAGAAAAGACTTGTGAACGCTCGGTTTCTCCTGCTAACCGGACGATGTTGTCTTAGGTCAACGCCTCACGGGCATGGCCTGGATATACGATTTTCTGCCTTCCCGTCGGTTCCCGGATCTTTGCCTTAATGTCTACTTTTCAGACAACTACTCGGAGTATGATTACATCACTGTGAACGGAGGCCTCTATTCGCTGTTCACGGACTACGCCGCGCAAGTGTCAGTTGATGAACAGAAAGAGTACTTCGAATACGCCAAGTAAGTACAACTGATGAAAACTTCGTTTGAAAGTCGACACAGAACTGACTATTTGCAGGATTTGCCGCGTGAATCTGGAAACGTGTTTAGCAAATCTTCCGCTCCATCTGCCGGCATCTTCTGATGTAATTGTCGCGCTTCTTTTCGGAGTAAGTCTCGTCTTCGACGTCATCGAGCGATTGATTGGGGCTAACTCCTTTGAAGACTTTCCATGCTGTTGAAATCTCAAAACCTACGCTCGCTTGGACACTGTCTTCCAAAGCATCAGAACTATGTCAAACGCTTGGATATCATCGAGCAGAGTCTCTTAAGAACACAAAGGACGATGGTAAGCCCACTGTTCATGGGATGCACTGGCATCAGTTCCTCTTCTGGAACGTTTATTACATCGACAAGAGTCTTTCGCTTCGCCTGGGCAGAGCATCGACAATTCCGGACTGGCACATCACCATGCCTCTACCATCATTGAAAGAGCCGGTTGCAAGTCCGATACTACCATATTTAGTATTGTGGATTCGAACAGCGAAGTGTCAGGGTCAAATCTATGAGCTGCTTTACAGCCCCGACTCGATGATTCAACCGTATCACGTTCGCCAGACGCGGGTGCATGAACTAGTCTCCCTTCTCCACGACATCGATCAGAAGACGCAGGAAACCACTGTAAGTCCGAGGTAATTTTTGAATCCTGGATACCTTGACTTACGGAATGAAGGCCAATTATCAGGCATTTGCCAAAGACGGAGTAGAGGAGCACTTTGCAGAGTTCTACCTGTCTTCAGATTACGTTCTGCGGCTCTCACTTCTTACTCTAGTTTACCGGGCTGCCCCAAGAGTTGAAGGGTCGCCAACGACGTTCAGTCCTGAATGCATCAAGGCTGCACGAGCAGCACTGGAAAAGCACCAAGAATGCGTTGCCATCATGCGCAAGTCCCACGATGTTTACTTTGCAACCTACATTCACTGGTCAGTCAAACTAACACTCATATGATGTACCGCTTTCTAACACAAACTTTTCTACATCCAGGACTGTGCTTTTCGCACCATTCATCCCCTTCATCGTTCTCTTCTGTCAGGTAATTGAGACCCAAGACAAGGAAGACCTGGCACGACTGCATTCTTTCGTGGTGTTCTTGCAAGAGACATCAAAGATGTCCGACGCAGCGGCCAAGATGTGCCGCCTCTTCCAAGTCCTCTACAGCGTCGCGCTTCATTTCGTTGAATTCCGCGCGTCAACGCCTCAGTCGCGACAGACGCAGGCCAGCGCCGAGATGGACGCTTACTTGGCAGCCTTGGGATTCCCACCAAAAGGGGTCGAAGGGGGTCAGCATCCGCAGCAGCAGCAACCCACCGCGTTTGCCCAGATGACAAGCACTGCGCCAGACGTGGTCCCAACGTCTGGAATCGCGGGCGTTGGAATCGATGCCATGGACGAGAGCTTGAGGCCCGGTAACCCAATGATGTGGATGACGAATGCCGCTCAATTGGAAGACTTCTTCTACACTAATACGGCGATGATGGATCTATTACAAGAGCCCGGATTCGAAGCAACTCAACAGCACTAGAAGCTCGAATCACGCCGGAAAGGTAAAGCGAAGGCTGTCCGACATGACTCTGAGCGATACAACCTCAGGACTAGCCCCTACTCACTTGAGTACGAGAGGAGCGCCGAGAGAGCGCAGGGTCGAGGCTTAGAGAAGGGGAAGAGAAGGGCACAAAGTGATAGAAGGCAATGGTTGAGCCCATTAGTCTGGTCGCATGTTGGGCCACACAAAACTTTTCTTGGAGAGGTCGTGTCACTAAGAGACCGTCTCGCTGTGAGGAGGCGGCCATAGAAGCCAAGTCTGCACGTGATTCTCCCCTCAATTTTGAATATTTATTGCCTCACTTGTGATTAGCTCCAACACCAAGAACACAATCTCGAGCTCCCGTCAAAGAAAAAACCGAGCGTGCGACTGATTTCGCACTGAATTTCAATATCATCAGAATATCATGGAGTTCGAGTCTGAGTCTAAGCCTGTCCTTCTGAGTGCGCTTCTTAAGTGGTGTGATCGGGTGAAGAGTGACCGCGAAGTCCTGCAAAGGTGTAAGAGAAGCCTCGATGATGCAGGCCTGCGGGAATTGGAGGTGAAGGATGGGTGTCCATTCTGTACACTTCTCGACGAAGCAGTCTCAAAGCTGTATGGCGACTACCTTTCTGCTGGCAGATCACTTGGATGGGTGTCATTCCCGCGTGTTCTAGAGGCTATCCGTGATGATGGGGGAAATCCACTTCGGTTTTGTGTATCCGAACGTAAGTAAACCGAGTCGTTATCGTAAGATTAAGTTGCCAGATCCCAATTGGAACTCAATACCCGGATAGCTGAGTGGCTAATGAAGTTGAGCTAGATACCGACTTGACTGAACGTTTACGCCCATTCCCGACCTTGGGATTCGGCAACTGGCATCTGTCCAAGTATAAGTCTATCTCCCGGGATACTGCCTCAGAATCGACCCTAAAGATAGTGAAGGAATGGCTCCTTTACTGTGCAACAGACCATCCGCTATGTAGTAAGGATGGTAAGGTCAAGCTGCCAACTAGGCTTATTTGCATTGGCAGAAAGGCGTCTGAAGTACGTTTGCTCAAGACGAATGGTGCTACTGGCAAATACGCCTGCCTGAGCCACCCTTGGGGCAAGCGTCCATTGTTGCGAACACTGAAGAAGAATCTCTCTCAATTCACCAATGAAATCCAGTGGTCAGATCTGCCTCCCACTTTCAGAGACGCAATCGACTTTACCTACCGACTTGGCCTCAAGTATATCTGGATCGATTCCCTTTGCATCATTCAGGATGATCCTCTCGACTGGCAGAGAGAGGCCGCCAAAATGTCCGACATTTATCAGAATGCCTACATAACGCTCGCAGCTTCCAAAGCAGTCGACTCCAGCCGCGGGCTTTACACCTCTTCCTTGGATCCTAAACATCAATCGCACCAGCTGTCACTCATGAATGATGTGGATGATTCAGATCTCAAACTACACGCGTATTCGGAATTGCTACATATTGATAGCTTCTGGTCCTACTTCCCTATCACAAAACGGGCGTGGGTGTTTCAGGAACGTCTGCTCTCAGGTAGAGTTGTACACTTTGCCGGTTCTGAATTGAATTGGGAATGTCGCTCAGCGAGGACATGCGAGTGCGGTGAGATCTCAACCTCCACCTCTTTGCCTGAGAAGATCCAGTTCTCAGGTAGTTTGGCCGAGTTGAGTGGGCAATACAATTGGATTGCAGAAGGACTGCCGCCCTCGGCACCACGAAATGGCCAAGACGAAAACCTGGACTACAGCAAGTTTACCCCGGCACTACTCCATTCGCCCAAGTGGACCAAAAGCGTCAAAACGTGGCGACAAACAGTACAGTCTTACTGTGCTCTGAACTTGACATTTTCAAAGGACATCTTCCCGGCTTTGGCCGGCATTGCAAAAGTGTGGAATCCCGAGTACGAGAAACTCTATCGAGCGGGGCTATGGATGGACTCGTTGCATCTAGATCTTTTGTGGCTCGTCTATAAACCTGAAAAGCGTCCTATTGCATGGAGGGCCCCGACATGGTCGTGGGCATCTCTTGAGTACCACAACGACGAGTTTATTCGCTTCGACTCTGACTCAGATTGCAGAAACTCTGGCAAGGGCAGCTGGTTCTCGTTGGGGAAGATAGGGAGCGAAGATTACTCTCCTGTTGCAGATATTCTGGAAGCAATTTGCGTTCCAGCTGGTATTGTCGATCCAACCGGAGAGCTTGACTCTGCCCACCTTCTACTTTCAACTTTTGCAATCTCCGGAACACTAGTGAAATGGCCGGGAGTACTTGTTGAATATGGTGTCAGTCCTGTCTGGCTCGTTGTCGGGAACTTATGGATCAGCCAAGGCGACAGCCATACTAGGGGCTTGCATTTGGACGCTCCGATCATTGGCGCTAATTCCGGGTGGTCGATTCCCGTTCGCATTATTCGAATAACGGATTTCGGTGCCAAGACAGGTAACCATCCTGATATGGCCTGTCTGGTGATTCGATCAAAACGAGCCGCAACCGCAGATGGACACATTGAGTATGAACGTCTTGGTTACGTCCGATTTGTAGAACAAGGATTCTCACAAGTGCCGGCCATCCCGAACGAACATTCAACTCCAGAACCCAGCATTCGAGATTGGTTGATAAGATATCGGGAATATATCAAAGGGAAACATACGCGGGAACTGGGTGTATCGAATCTGGGGCGTCTCAAAGATTGTTTCGAAAAATCAGGGCGTGAGATTTTCAAGATTGTGTAGTTATCTAAGCGTTTGTCCTTCACACTGGTACTTAATATGACCTTGCGAAGAGATATGATTCAGGTGGTCACTATGGAACAAGTAACATTGCTGGTATTCTAAGTTACAGTATGATCTCATCCGTGATTCGAAAGTACGTCAAAAACAAAGTAATGAATGTCTCAATACTTATGGATCAGTAGATTGTGATCGATGTCTCGGGCTTTGCAGCTGCCCAGACGTTTCGATACCAGATCTGCCTTTCAGCCCAATCATCGCAAATAACCTCCAATAACCCTACTCTGATGTAAGAACTTGTCGCGTCCTTGGAAACAATAAGAAAAGAATCCCGTGTGCCTTTTGTCCGAGCATTCCTGCTGCCCAAACCATAACCTTTGATGTAGATCAACTCAGCAGGAAGAAAGGTGCAATGCCTACACAATTCCGGGAATTCTTCAGGTCGGCTATTGCGTATGAAGCAGGAATTCATTCGCTCAACTGAAGGGTCAACCCATACCTCCGATTCCGCAGTCCCAAACTCAAGTGGTGCCTCACCAGTCACTGGCGCACATTCTTCCCGAAACTCTCGCTTGTCTTCCCGGGCATAAAGAAGATACCTGCCGTAAATCCAATTTGTCCAACGTCGTTTCCGATCCCAGTGTGAGCACGGTCGCTGTATCATGATAGACAGGCGCTTTATCACCGCTGTCAGGAAGCCAAAGGACACCGAGCCATAGAGGTCAGCCCCAGAAGGTGAACAGCTTATCTGGGCTGTTTCCATAATCCCGGGAGTCTTGTAGTCCAATAACTCGGCATTCTGAAACGTAGGATAGTCTACTTTGCAGCCACTTCCTGTGGATGCCCAAGACCAAGTCGGGGCGATCCATCCTCGTTTTAGTATCTTCGCGCGTTGCTTCTTCCAATCCGCCACAGTAACAACGCGCCACATGAGGTCCTGTTCAAGATTATTCTTCCACATACCAGCCAGATAGGTATCATTTGTCACTTCAGCAGTCTCATGAGCAAGGCCTGAAAGTGCCGGGAGCATATCCCCCGTGAACGTAAGATTGAGGCAGGTGTACTCGCCGATAACGCGGTGCCATCTCTCATAAGGATCGATTTTCCCATTCTTTGTGGCGATGGCGGTTATTGAAGTTGTTATAGGGTTATTCAGCAGTGCCAGGTACTTCGACCGAGATCGTAGCGGTATATATGTGCCGGAGAACCGTATCAAATTGTGCCAATTCTGGTGTTGCTCTCCTCCGCACTCGCATGAGTACCCGTTGGCACAGTCAAATGCCATTTCTCCATAGTTGCAATGGATGATCCGCCGCGAGAGGAGACGTTCCTGAAGACACCAAGCCCTATTGAAAAGGGGGAAATACTCTTGTACCCTGGCGTATTCCGACATTTCGTCCCGCTTTTCACCGGTTATCAAGGCGAGTCTGAATTCGTCACCACATTCAGTAGTGATCTGAAAGAACTGGCTTGGAATTGTCTTTTAGTAGCAGCCTCCCTCAGAATCATGAGACCAGCTTACGGCAATTGTGGCGTATGAGTTGCGGTACACGTTGACCATCTGAGCTGCCTCTTTCTCCCAATCTATCTTGTCATCTTGGATGATGCAAAGTGAGTCAATCCAGAGATAGCGAACCCCGAGCTTCCTCGTGATCTCGACTGCCTGTTGGAAGCTGGGTGGAAGCAAAGACCAAGGTATTGACTCCAGTTGTCTTTTCAGATTGTCGGTTTCCGTTTTGCATTTGATCTTGATCTTTCCCCAGCAGTGGCTTAGACACATGTATGTGCCTATTTGTCCAGATGTAACTACTAGATGGACTCCAAGTCTGTCTCCGGGCTGAGTCACATCAACGAGCCTCGTAGGCAATTTCGTGTCTTTTCCCGTGCCACATTTGCTGTGTAGTTCGCAGTCATTGATCCAAGTCCGAATTCTCTGCAAGCTTAGATCGGAAGAGGTATCCCCAGCCACGCCGTTGGTGGATTGTAATCGGCGAAAGACATTGCTGGACCCCGCCACGTTGAAAAGTCTGACATAGTACACTTTGCCATCGGGAGCATCCATTTCTAGAGTGCCACTGAATTTTCCCGTCCAGCGGAATGTCGTAGAGGGGCAATTGGACCAAAATTCTTGGTAAGTGCGCTATCGAACATAGTGTTCAGAGCCTTGCAGCTCCCACAGCCATTTTGGGCTGAGTGATTCAAGTCCCCATACGTGAAAGACTTTCCTCGAGCAACCTTTTTCTTCCCGTGCTTAGTAAAGTTGTCATGTTCTGCCCTCAGTTTCGCTGTGCCCGCTCGGGATAATGTGCTCCATGAATCGAAAATGGCGCACTGGACTGAGCATCCTGTTGTTCCGAGTGCGTGAAAGAAATCAAACGATTCTGGTTTCGTACCTCTCCCGGAGCGGTTTTGAAGAGCGTGCTCTAGGGAGATCGGCACTATCCGAACTGTCATCTTAATGAGGTATTGGGTTTGCGTTGATGCTTTTTGAGAAGGTTGACCCAGAAGATGTGAAGATCGGACGGAAAACCAAAGTCAGGTCATAAACCTAGCCGGTTATACGCCTGAATTCTGTTCAAGCCATCTGCATGTGCAAAGCTCAAAATCTGAAACCGAAATAAGCGCTAAAAACCAGGCGTCCAGTGACAGCTTCCAACCCACCTCGGCTAGGCAGCATTGCGCCTCACCGAGATTCTATGTCGCCTCTAAGTGGAATAATGCTGCCTGATCTCTCCGACTCGAGGCTTCCGTTGTATGCAGAAACACAAAATTCAAAGTTCCAAGCGCCTGGCATCAGAAATGCAATACCATACTCCGCAAATTCCGTTTCTCCGTCTTCTACGAAGTCCGATCCCTCGACTAGGTTCCGCACCCAAACGCGATATCCCGCTGCGCCCTTCGACTCTTCCCACTTCAGGTGCACGGTGATGGGATTCTGAACCTCAACTTGGAGCTGAGTCGGAGTCAATGGCTTGCCGTTGCCAGCAATGAAGCTCCGGCCTCCTGCCGGAACACCACCTCCGTAGTTTGTCCAAGTACTGATCGCCAACCCATACCGATGGCCTGCCAATAGGTCGGTGAATGTTGTCGCAGTTTCTCTCAGCGCCATAGCAGTCGGAAAAGATCCCGGTAATGAGAGGTCTACGAGGATGATCTCGTATCGGTCCACTTCGATTTGCCCCTGAGGCTCTTCCCATTTGACAAGGACCTGATACAGGTCAGGTTTGGTGATTATCTTCCTAGGCCCCGGGGCTGTTTTCGGGTGAGCAGTTGCTGAGACCGTATGAGACCAGGCGGACCTAAGGCCCTCTCCATTAAAGGTCCGGACTTGGTACTGATACTCCTGCCCTTCTTGGGTCCACGTCGAGTTGTACTGGGCTACATCTGCTCTCGACTCCTTCCATGGCAGGTTGTCATTATTGCGAATTCTGACATCATAGCCGATAGCGCCGTATACCGGATTCCATTTAACACAAATCCCGTAGGGAACTGCTTCCGCGACAACATTCGCCGGCACTGGCGTCGGTCTTTGTGGGATCTCTTGTGGAATAGTGAGATCTTGGGTTCCAATGCGAAACTTTCGGGACAAAGTCCGAGAGAAGGCTCTTGCAATCTGAAATTCGCCCAAAGCATTTGGATGTAATCCATCGTAACTTCCTTGAGAACAATGGTATCCACGCCGGACCTCCACTAACTCAACCGGAGACTCAGAGGATGACCACTTTGGCACTGATGTTCGTAGAAGCTGGTTGTACTCTTCCACCATGGCAGGAAGTTTCTCTGCCCCATCAATTGGCGTCCGCATCGGTACGTCAGCAAGAGCGAAGTTGATGTCTGATTTCGCAGTGCGTGCATTATCCACGAGTTTCTTCATGGCACCGAGAGTATTTTCGGCATCCGCGACACCCCAGCCCATGTCGTTGAAGCCAAGCATAACAAGCAGATAGTCAGGCCGGAATCGCGCCACCTGCTCCTCGATGAGGTCTTTACACTGTGTTGCTTGGCGACCCCAAACTGAGAAGTGGTGAGAGTTGAAGTGCACGCCTGCAGCATAGCCGCCATGGTCTATTGGCATGTCAGGTGCTGGTAGCGGGTCGTCTTTCAGAGCCGGTGGTTGCGGTGGACGAGGTTGATCCGGAGTCTTTGTTCCTTCATACGGACCAACAAATTCAAAGTTGATCTTCTCTTCTGTGAGCCACTGCCATAGCCTATATCGCCATGCAAAGTCCCCTTCACGGCCTTGAGACATGGAGTCGCCGACTACCATGGTCCGAACTGGCCGGGTGCTCTCTGGAATCATGTCACCCATTTGAAAACTGCAATTGGGGCCTTGCGTCGGTTGGTGGGAGATGGAAATCGATCTCTGTCTGAAAGAGTCATCGGCGAACCCTCATTTTTGGCTCAATGTCAGACGTAGTGTTGCGAAGTGCAGGTCGCGGCACTGAGGAGAAGCTTTGGTGTCGTCATAGCACGGACGCCGATATCAGCGAATCGCATTCAAGTGACATTCGAATGAGAAGCGTTTTCTCAATGGTCCTCGACTTCTTGACTAATGTGGAGATCGACTTACCACTGTACTTAGCTCTAGATCCAGCAAGGGTGAGTTCAATGTATTTAGCGTGCTAGGCCTTAAGCACGTTGACCCTTGTGCAGTTAAGCAGGGTCAGCCCAGGCAGATCTACCTGACAGCTCCCCTGAATGTGGGGTGTCTAAGGACAGAGAATCTGCATCTCACCGACATTACTCGTTTAGGGCAGAACCACAACGTACCCTACCGTGATACTGCAAATTCTTCACGTTGAAGGTATCAACATCCGATATGGTGTAGTGGCCAACATGATGCCCTCTCATTTCTTTGAGAGGTTAGGCATAGCCCCGAGTTCGATTCTCGGTTTCGGAAATCGTGTGCTTTTGCGGTGAATAAAGTTTTGTCTTGAGGCAATAAGTGCCAAAATGGGCGTTACATTCACAAGTCCCAGACTCTGATGTCCTGAGGACGTTGGGTTGAGGGCTCCATTTTCGGCTTCGCAACTTTTTATTGATACTTCAGACTGTCTGTTCAATGTCTCCAAGCACACTCTTTGCCGTAATACAGCCAATAAAATCCATAGATGTTTGTCCCATGCTGTCACGAGCCGTTGCCTTGCTTCTGCTTCTCCGTACAAAACTTCCTCTCGATTTCCCTACTCTTTGGAAATAATGTGCGGGTTTGTCGGCGGGCCGTATGCATCAACAACAGTATCCTTCTTGGAGATGATGTGAGGGTTCGTGGGAGGACCGTAAGCTTCGACCGCGTCTCTCTTGGTATCAACAGCGGGAATATGCGGGTTCAGAGGAGGACCGTAAGCTTCAACAACTGAGTCCTTCTTTGAGATGATATGAGGGTTGGTAGGAGGGCCGTAAGCCTCGACGGCATCTTTCTTCGAGATGATATGAGGGTTGACGGGAGGACCATAGGCTTCGATCGTGTTTTCTCTCTTGGACTCAACGGCCGGAATGTGAGGGTTGAGGGGAGGGCCGTATGCCTCAACGGCAACCGGCGCGGCGTAAGCCAACGAAGCGCAAGCGGCGACAGTGGTAAGAAGGGTTTGGACACGCATTTTGATGTAGAACGAGAAGAACGGCGATGATACTAAGTCTCAAAGCAACAGGACTGATCTTGGGCACGGTAATATAGTGATGGTGTTACGACTGTCAATCAAGATAGAATCAATATTATATGCCTTTTTCAATTCTACATTTCCCCTCTCTCTAGTCCTTCTTCCGGCCTGTCTGGATCACCACTCACGATGTGACAGTCGTAAGCACCCCTTGCGTTAACGAAATGCAGCACGAGGAACAATACGCCCGCAGAGTACAAATCCGGAATACACGCCGCCAACGTGACAGTCAACAATCCTTCGTTCCGTTCCTTCGGCTCGAATTCACACCTTTCATACCAAACACGGCATGCGTAAATCTCACATGAAGTAATGAAGCCATTCGCTCCTAGCTAGACTCACTTCTCTTTCTCTTGACTGGCTGACCCCGATTGAACAGGGGGTGAATATTCTAGCCATATGAAGAAGGTAGGCACACATCCCACTATGCCAAGCACCGCACAACCCATAGTTACCGAAAAGACTGGGCAGTTAACAAGGCTCACTGGGAATTGGTACCTGTATCAATCGCCAGTCAACTAAGCACCTGCGCTGTAGAAACAGCGCGTCTATGAACTAGCGCCACCTTTGTTCACCTTAGGTGGTTCCGGTCCTCGCCGCTGTAGGATCAGTCCCCGGGGTTCAAGAGGAGTGTTATCTCTTCTTTCGCTCCTCTACCCCTCCCTTCGACATGATATGCAATTGCTTACTCCTATGCGCCTTAAATCCACCAGACAGAATCGAGCGATCAGTCCGATTCCTTTGCCCGAGTTTCGAGCTAACCTTCCCCTTTGCTCACAAGCCGAGGGTTTGCCCCCTCAGTGTCGCGGAATGGATCCCCATTTTGTACTTAATCGTCATGTTCTTGGCAATCCTCCTCATTCTTGGCGAATCCTTCAGCCATCCTTATGTATTACTTAATTCGAGACCGCCGTATCATATTGGAATGTGAGGTCGACACCCGACGATGTAAACCAGGTATGCAATTGAGGCTTGACAGGATTTGGCAGGTGATACCATCGCAACTGACGATTACAAGCGATCACGGCATCGTCGGCAGAATCCTTCTTTTCGCTGTCGGTGATCAGAGCCCCGAGATTTCCGATCCACTATCGATATCATCCTGTCGGAAAGGGATGTCCAAGCCTCTTACCAGGGAGTATTCTCGAGCTGAAACCTACCTCCGGCATCAACCACTTCTTTGTCGAAAATGAAAGAGATCTATCAAAGTGTCTCAGATCAAGACTCAACCGACGATTTGTGCCCTACCGTAAGCTTACAATCATTGGAAACTCGCGTTCTCAGAAAACTGGGTAGTAGCTCACTGACGAAATCTAGCCAACATGGCATGAACCTCGACAAGTTCGAGGACAATGGAGCCTTCAGTCAAAGGTCATTACTGCGGTCAATACGATATTCTTCCTCACATCATGCGGGGTCCTCCTCGTCTCTTCGAGATGGCTCAATGACCCGGTCCATCTGATGAAGCGCGTGTCACCCTACAGTAGGATAATCTTGTCTTACCTAAATTCAATCTCAGTCTTGCTGAAATGATTTGTGGCACAGGTCCAATTCTCGACGATGTTCCCATCCAGCTAGAAACAGTCGAGGTCAAAGGAACGTTGTTCAATGATTACACACCTCCACGCATATGGCGCGAGCAACCCAGTGAAGAGGTCGATAAAGCTTGGGACGACATGGCGAGGATTGAGTACTTTGGCATAAGTGGTGATGCACTCAGGAAAATGGGCAAAGATCCTGAGATATCTGTCTCTATCCCAGAGGAGTGGGGTGTCGGGTCGGACAAGTATCTCGTTGAAATTGACATGCAGCATCAACTTCACTGCCTGAATGCAGTTCGCAAGTATGCTTACTTTGACTACTACTACGGTAATGATTACAGGAACATGTAAGTCGTCTACTGGGGTCATCGAGCGACCGTATGTGAACGTTGGTTGACGATGGCACTAGCTCAATGGCGCCACAACGACACCAGGCACACCTGGCACATTGTGTGAGTCGGAATCGCACACGGTATTTTCTTTTCACCCTTTCTAACATGTTCAACAGATAGATATCCTCTTACAAGCTCTCACTTGCAACCCGAGCTTGGACTTGATCTCCCATAATTGGATGAGAACACAGGAGAATCCGTATCCTGATTTCAACATCAAGAGGCAGTGTGTGGCGCACGACCCAATACTAAAGTGGCAGCATGAAAATGGCATCTCAGAGCAGATTCTGAAGTACAAGAACCTACCAAGGCCAGAGAGGTTTCCAGAAGTAGAACCGGAACCCTCCATCTTGAAGATCGGAGAAGATTTGGGTCATCACGAAGGACATCTTAGGCTTTGAATTGTTAACTCTCAATACCTCGAGGATACTTGCTTAATCATGCACCTATATATACAAACAATCGTTGGTCCGGCACATTCGTAAATATCACCGGGGCACTTGTCAGATAACTGAACCATATGAATTTGAATACAGTCAAGGACTACACAAATGGACCCCGTAGAAATAACTCTTCAAATAAATAAATTGCACAGATTCGCAACCCGACTTGAAGAGGATCCTCTCTTCAATTCGTTGTCTGAGACACGACTTGATCCGCATGATCTCCATGTGCTTTGAACTTCCAAGTGTTGTGGAAACAACTCTCTGCACAACCCCTTTCGTGGTCTTGATGAGGATCGTAATGATCACGGTTCTTCTTCAAACATGCCTCCTTCAAGTTTCCATGGTTGTTTTGTGGTTCGTAGTGTTCATCATTATGGAGACGTCGGTGTAGAGACTCGTGTAAGATGGCGTTGCGGGGTATATCTCGAGGACCGCCTTTGTTGAGGGGCCACTGGCAAAGCTTCCACTGTTTGGTCTTGTCATCGAGTTCCCATCTCTTAATAAGAGGGCAAATCTCTGCAAATGTTAAATCATCATGTCAGTCATCTAGTCAAGATATGAATGATCCGAGAGTCACTTACCAAGCAGGTACCACATAAATGGCTTGAAGTAGCCCATTCCCTTTCCAGGTCGAAGAAGGTCATGGATCCATCCCTTCAGGGCCTGCTCCTGCTTCACCTGATCCTGGTAGATGCTTTGCTTGAATCTGTCCAAGCGTCTTGGCCGCCACTTCAGCCCCGTCTCATTCTTCTTACCGTTCTCCTCACTCTTCTTTATGTACTCCTCGTCCGCGAGCTCAAGCTCGCGGATCATCCAAGAAAGTGGAATATCGCTCAGCTGCATATCCTCGCTATCATCGAGCTCTTCTGCCTTTCTTCCCCTCCCAAGCATTCTCAAAAACCTATCCCAAAGAGTTGGAGGGTTCAAGTAGTCAGGAATATCATCCGTTCTGAAGTCACCGTTTTTCAACTTTTCCTCCCTGATCCTCTGGAGCTCTCTGTCTCTCCATGTCGGATCATCCTTGATTGCCGACCAACCCCCACCAACATCGCCATGGTTTCCAGGGAACCACACTTCCTTGATGTCATCTTCAGCATGGCGGTGCCTTCCCTTGTTGGAAAGTTTGGTAACATCTTGCGCGAGAAGAGCAGGCTTGAACTTGACTCGGAACTCGTCCACAGCAACAGCATGGCGCACATAGGTTGCGGTACCCTTGACAGAGGCCGGCTTGTCGCCAACCTTCTCGAGGACTGCAACGGAGTTGACGCAGTCCCACATGCCGAGAAAGAAGACCTTGATGTTTTCTTTCCCGCAGTCGCCCTCTTCCTTGCGACAAAAGGTCTTGCTGAAGGCCTCCATCTCGTTTCTCTTGCCTCTTCTTCTCCAGCCCTTGGGCTTCTTGATTGCGTCGTTAGAGCTGCTGATTCCGATGGGGAAGGCCTCATCAACAGGCGTATCTGGTGGACTCGCAGGCGTTTCGTAGGTACTGACGGTGGGGGCCTTCGTGTTTTTGGTTGTTTGGCCATTGGTCTCTCGGGCATCAGTAGGATTGATCACGGTGGCCTTTTCTTCTTTGCCGCTCTTCTTGACCTTTGCTAGATGGTCCTGGTAGAGTTTGTATGCAAAGGGTACCATCTCTTCGTTGCCCTTGCAGAGAAGACCAACGGTGTTGACCATGCGACACAGGAATCTGGCGGTGAAGGCCCCACGACTGAAGCCAAAGATGTAGATTCTGTCACCCTTGAGATAATCGTCAGTACCAGGAGACGTTGAGTACACATAGCATCAAACCTACCGTCTCATAGTAGCGCATGAGGAATCGATATCCAGCAATGACATGGGAATCGAACGTGCTCCCAAAGCCCATGTCGATCTTCTGAGAGATATTGCTGCGGAACTCGCCGACCCAGTTCTTGTTGACACTCGTGTCGTCAACGTTGTATGTTCCGATACCGGCTATTGTCAATGGTGTGTAAGAGATTACTATACCCAAAGAAATCTTCAGCGTTGACTCTACTTACTCTGGTAGTAGTGGTACTGGTGCTTGTCATTGCGATCGAGCATACGCAAGAGCTTCACGACATTGGTGTCAGAGCCGGAGCCACTGAACGAGTTGCCTGTGCCATCGAAGCAGAGAACGAGCTTCCTGCTCTCGGTCTGTGCTTCAGTCTCGATAGACGCCATGGTGACGCTTGTCTCCAGTGTATGGAATGAGAAAAGATACTGCAGAATGCTCGGATTCCGAGATGAACTTTGATTCTTTAAAAATCCCTTGGAGCCAGGCTGGCCGAGCAAGAGCGTCCGTATCAATCATATATGCATTTCCACCGCCAACAACAACAAGTCAAAAGATTCCACGTGACCCGAGTTCTTGCACTCCTCTCGATGTTGTTGCTCGCAATGAAAAACATCCAATCGCAGACTGGAACGCTACTAGAGTTCAGCCATGATTCCTCTGTCCCTTATTCTCCATCCCTTTCGGGATGGAGATCTCAGCCCTGTATCACAGTCCTGGAGACTAAAATGTCTTTCCGGTCCTATCTTCTCGCAACGGATCGTAAAGCAAATTGCGTTTTCAGAATCCGGTCTCTGCATGTGGGGAAGATCTTCCGTTTCAACGACTCAGCTGGCCACGCCATGGCTGCTTCGGTAGTAAGGGTATAAGTCAACATACCCACTTCCTGGCACCCCCTGTTTCTGGCACCCACAAAAACGCGAAAATCCACCACAACCCAATGCCCACCCCCAACCTCCTTTTATCACAACATTTTCAATTCGCGTCCAAATGGGCTCATCTTTTGCACATGTCTTCTTCTATATATAATGCCTCAATATACCGAAGATCAGCTTCGTCAGGCTCTCGAGGA
>NW_026849651.1:0-20563 GCF_030869305.1 Colletotrichum tamarilloi
ACGGGATTTATCACAATATTTATTTATACGTACGAGAAATTCGCGCTATTGATGCCTGAAATATACGGTGGCCGTAGGTCTATTGGAAGGAAAGGTTTTGGCGGAGTGCCTCTTGCAGTCTGCCGTAAATAAGCTTCCAGCCTGCTGAAGATTGCTGCCTGTCTACCCCACTTCAGTAAGCAGCTAGCCGTGCCTGGACACAGTTAGCTCCCCTGTGCAACTCGAAGATGTGATGCAACGCTGATTCCCTGTCGTCTTCGGAGTGAGTAGGTAAGGTACCTAGCCCTCTCCGACTGGCTATTACACAGGAGGCCTTTGCGTCAAGATATTGGAATTGACATCCTTGATTGGAACCTGCGCTAGCTTCAAAGGTCTCTGAGTCTTGACCTCTCCACGACGGATGGATTCCCTAAGTTCGGACGGAGTCAACAGCGGGTTGAATCAAACGAAACAAGAAAGAAAGTGGTATTTATTTGAAGATCCGACTACCATTTCGTAAAGTGAAACAAATATGAATTCATTAGGACACTGTTCCTTGACGCCGATTCCGTGTATGTCCGTACTCCTCTTCCCTGCCTCCAAACTCCATTATTCCCAATCCTTTTCTACTTTCCACGCATCGCTGGGCCTCAATCCAGCAGCACCGAAATCGCAACCTCTATGACCCCATTTCCGACGGAAGGTTTCCCGTCCGGCCTCCGTCATGACGTCTATCCCAATCTGGAACCCAAGGGCATCATATGAATAAGGCTCCCGTGGATCTCCTCCCCTCTGACCCAACTGCCAAGTATTCCTCTCGCGATCCGCATGCTTATGGTTGAACATATCCTGGCTGATTCTGTGCAGCCTTCTGAAAGATGTCAAAGGATCAACAGCCGTCGTTGGATCTTCCTCCACGCCATCAGCCGCATCGTCCACCGGCGCTCCCGTCTCATCCAATTCCGGAACAGCGTCAGGTACCGGCAGGCTCCGCTTGTCGTCTTCCAGGGGAACCTCGCCTAAAACCTTGCTCTGTGGTGGGTTCGGATCCGTGAAGCCAAACCCCTCGGGAACCTCCCCCTCGCGGTAAAGGACGCGTAAGTCATCCAGCACTGACGCAACATCCTGGACGATACCCGCCTGCGCCTCTTTGATGCTCCATCCCGCCTCTTCGAGCCGCCAATGCATGTCGCAGTCAGTCATGTAGTACGGGATGAACGTGTCGAAGCCACCGACGTCTTCGTAAGCGCGCGGGTTCACCAGGGCGAGGTGGTCGTATGCGAAGAAGCGTGCGCCCCACTTGTGATCTGATCGCATCGTCTCATTCAGCTCCTTGACGGCCAGCTCGTAGATGGTCTGGTACTCGGGCGTGCCG
Source organism: Colletotrichum tamarilloi (assembly GCF_030869305.1). Lineage (NCBI taxonomy): Eukaryota > Fungi > Ascomycota > Sordariomycetes > Glomerellales > Glomerellaceae > Colletotrichum > Colletotrichum tamarilloi. Next base: position 1,355 of record NW_026849651.1, read on the forward strand.
ACCGCACCAGAGACTCCTGGAATTCCTTCCTCGCTGGAGAGGACGAAAGCGTCCATGTGGCTCCAGAAGTAGTACGACCACGGCTTCTCCTTTGCCACTGTGATGAAGAAATTTTGGAGCTGCGCAAAGTTGAGCAGGACCGGCGTGCGCATGACGTGAACGCCGAGCATGTGGAGCTGCGTGTAATTGAGATAGAACGGATTTTGCAGCGATAACCGGCCCCGAGCATTCGAATCGTGAACGCCGGTATTCTCCACGACATAGATCTGCTCGGCTGGCCATCCAGCGGTGATGTATCCGACAACTGTCTGCAGCAGCATCGGCCAACTCCGCGTGAAGCCGATCATCAGGGGCGGCGCGGTCGTCAAGGAGTATTTGTGGTAGACGTTGGGCTTTTCGGGTCTATTCCACGATGGAACCGGCGGCGGCATGCCCGAAGAGAGGAGCGGGAAAGGATCTTTGACGGGTGGTGGTGTCCATGTCGGTTGCGGCTTGTATTTGGGTTTCGGTGTTGGTGTCGATGTGAGGCTGTTGATCTTTGGTGATTTCGCATCGGCCACCTTCTCGATGACTGTGTATCCGAACTCGGTTTGGACGAAGAAGAGTAAGAGGCAGATTGTCAACAAGACGTAGATGATGGGAACGTTCCGACTGGATCTTGAACCCGTCATTGAGAGCATCCGAGGTGCTGGCATCGACAACATTGTGAGTCTATGGTTGATGAATTCGATGTGAAGAAAGGGTGAAATCCAAATCGCCGTGGCGAAATCTAACGACCGTTGGGCGTTTGGTGGGAAGCGGTCGCGACGGGTCGAACTTGCAGCTAGTTGCTCTAGTGTCTTGTAAGACACGAAGGGTGACGTGTTCGCGTTGTCCAAGATAAGTGATACGAAATCGACGGATATACGGCAACAAAGGCGTTGCGCCTCATTCGCTGGTTGAAAACAAGAAGCAGAGACGTTCCCGTTTGTGGTTGGTGACGTCGGTCTGAGAGCCGGTCTGTTTGACGTCGTGATACTCTTGTGTAAGGAAGCAATGCTGTTTTCCTCCCCAGCTTCTTACACGTCCGTTCCACAATACCTTGTTTGCGTTACACGCTGATTCGGGTCTCTCATGAACAAGTTGATAAGGAATTCGCTTGCGTTGAAATCGAATTGAATGCTGCTATCCGTTACATTCGGAGGGTTGAATACATACAGTGATAAACCTGACGTAGAATGCCGTTATGCACAGAGTTGGGACAGTATGGTTGAGGGCGGCGTCTTTGAGAAGTATGGGACGAAGGAAACCAGAAACGAATTAGATAATAACACCTGACATTATCCAACAGAAAATCAAAAAAGAGTTCCTTTGTTTGATGAGCGGACGGAAAACGGAAACCAACAGAATCACCCCCTTCGGCAAAGATTGCACAAGAAACGCTCCGGGCGATAAGCAAACAGACTTTTGAGTGAAGGAGAGCATGTGTTGAACGGGGTTTGGGAGAATGTTTGTAGACGTCACCGCCACACAAACAATCCATACCCACACCAACACTCACCACTTCCAACGCCAACGCTAAGCTCCAACACCAAAACCAGACTGCTAGCGAAGAGCTAACATCAGATGTTTCAAAACACCAGAGCCACGCGTTTCCCTTCCCCCCCAAAGCCCCGGGGTTGGACCTTGGCGGGTGACGCTTTGACGGGCCCGATCGACCGACGACGGGGCACGTCCCCCCCAAGCTACAGGCTACGAGGATGAAAGGGGCTCTCGGCGGGGACCCGAAGTGGGAGGACGTACGGCTCTTGTGGGCGCTACCGTCTAATCTTAGAAAAGCTTGTTTTCGATCGTCACTAGGTTGTTCCTCGTCGCGATGAGCGGACGGGGTGAATGTCGGGCCACGAACCGTAGTCCTAGGTTTCGCTGAATGACTGGGAAGCTCAGTCGGTTGGAGTGAACTTGTGCACCCTTCTTTCCTCCCCTTTTTCTAGAGTTCTAAAATGTAACGAGCAGCTTCCTTTTCGAGAAGGCTTCTCGTCCGGTCTATCGCACTCACTGGACTTACGAGAACGAGGCGATTTTGAGGCGAAGGAGAGTTAAATGAGAGTTGTATGAGTTGAGGCATCAGCTCCATGTAGATCATTGCGAACCCTGACTCGGGACAGAGTATCTCTATACAGTGGACCAGTAACAATGGAATGCAAATGTAAACCCAGTCACAAAGTATATTGGTCGCTCTTTACAAGACTCCCGTGGACCCGTTTAATGATCAGCCGCTGCGGCGCTCGCCACCCCACCTCAACGCTTGAAGCCATGGTTCCAACTTGAGTAGGATACACCGATGGTGATTGAGGCGGCTTGCTGTTACGGCTGAAAATGTAGACGATCCTATACGTCACTGAAAGAAGAAACTTTAGGTTGGGTGTTTATAGAGAGGCAAGACATCCAAATACTTAGGTCCAACGCTGAGACGGTGTCATCGGTGTTAAGCCATATGAGAAGAGAAGCCAAGGGGTATCAAATCTATTGAGAGTCAAACAGTCGCTAACAGGATTCTACTATTCGTACATGTAGCAAAGCGGCGCCCCAGAAACCGTGTTCATGAGGTCCTTGATCTTTACTGGCGAGTTGAGAGGCGTGAGGTCAATATCATCCTCGACACTGCCCTCAGGGCTTTTTGGGTTATCCTGAAGAGTCATCGTACCAAACACTCCCTGGCGATTCTTCAAATCAAGGTTCTGCCAGATCCAGTACACACGATCGACCTGGGCTTGATGGACCCAGAATGCCGGGTCGCCGGGTGCGATGACACCATCCGCCCCGGGGTCGCCACCAATAATGAAATGACCACCGCCGTGGATTCCCAGTGTGTTGGGGAAGAAGCGATCGTCTCCTTGTAATAGAGAAGAGAAGTTCTTAATGTTGGTCTGCTCGAGAATGAGAGTCGTCGTGTTCCTGAATGAGTTGAACCGCTGGGCCACATCCTTGTTCAGGTCCCGCTTCAGACATCTAGGCAGGTCTTGTAGGGGATCTGTGACGTTGAAGGGCTTCGTGGTGCCGTATTGCGCGAGTGCGGCGGGACCAATGTGGACGGTCATGTTCTGGAAGGGGCCTGACTTGATGCAACCTCCCCCGGTCCCGGGTTTGAGTTTGATGGTGTTGTTTGAGAAGGGCTGACGTAGCTGCAGGCCATCGTGGGGGATGAACTCGCCATCACTTCCTAGTGAGAGCTCGGTGCCGTCAAAGAGGGGTGAGGCGGCTGGGTTGTTTACATCGAGTCCCCATTCCCAGTATGGAAGAGCACCTATTGAAGTTAGCCTCGCGAACGTTATCATGGCAGAAACCATACACCGAAGTGCGAACCTTTGTATCTACATTGAGTGCGCAGTCTTTGCTCGAAGCTAGCCAAGTAATAACGATGCCACGCAAAGAATGAGGCCTAGGGTGATCGTCAGCATACCAATCACGAGGTAGGTATTATGATGTTATGTCGTATCATGGCAAAGACTTACTGTAAGATGTGTGTTGCGGAAGCTAGTATAGTGAACAGCTACAAAATCGTCATAAAGAGACTTTGCCATCGGCACTCTCTTGGGATCCGAAATGACCGGCTCGTTCATAATGCATTGCACGGCGGTTATGAAGGACTTTCTTTCCGTGACAGTCAACTTCCGCCTACCAAGAGATTAGTAATCGCCTCTGGGAACCCAAGAGGACGGAGTTCATCTACTCACCATTCTTTCCTCATCAACACGCCTTCTCCCTGGCACAACCTCGTACCATTGGTCGTAATGTTGGATATTGGATGTTTCTGTGGCACATTGATCCTCCGCACATTCTCGAATGCCCTCTTGTTGAGTTTTGCCAGAGCCGTTCCATTATTAATCTCCTCCTCTGTGAACTCGGGCTTCGTGTTTGGTGGATTCGGCTTCGGCTTAGGCGCCGGCGGTGCGATGGGCACCGGCGCAGGAGGTGCTTTTGGTATTGAAGTTGGAGTTACCGTTGGCTTTGGCTTGGGACCCGGCGGTGCTACCGGAACAGGCGCTGGGGGAGGCTTTGGTCTTGGCCCTTGAGATACGGATGGTCTCGGTATTGGGGCCGGCGGCGGGGCTAACGTGTCCGGTTTCTTCTTATGATGAGCGTTACCGGGCGTAGTGAGTGTGAGAAGCACGAAGATAGCTCCAAACAGCCAGGCCCAACGCTTGCAGGAAGTCATCACGCCTGGCAACTAAGCTAGGAGGATACTGACTGATGCTGAGCAATATTCACCGCAAACGAAAGATTATAGAATCAGAAAGTCATCAAGCATCAATCCCTAAGAGGTAGGAGACAGGAAATTGGGGCAGGGAAGATTGACGATATAAGAAGACAAGAGCGCAGATCCTAGCCATCGGCTAGTTTCAAGCAGCAAAGACTAGGCAAAGTATAGGGAACTACCATATTGCGATGAGACAGAGGTTATTTGTGCATGGATGGGTAGGCTGACCCTGTCTTAGCCTGAGAACTATTGCCTATGATCTGGTGAACGGGTGTCATTGGCTGTGCGTAGCGTTGGGAGTCTTGGTTGGCAAACGTTATAATAACCTTTTGCTCCCCGCTCAAGGGCCGTGCCTGGAGATGGTCGCTTCGGCGGCGGCACCACCGCCCTGGTACATCTCGCTTGCCCGTTGACAGCTGCCGGTAATGCATAGTGACTTTCGGCAAAGGGGAACGGCGTGGGTTCGATCGGCACACTTCTCGGCCGCGCTGGTTCCCGAAGGGAGGAATGGTGAAGGGGCTGAAGGCTAAGCTACGAAGCCAAATATGAGCTTGATGTCTGCGGTGTTCGTCGTAGCTTTGAATTCATGGTATCACCTTGAACTGAGTCCCCAGACAGTTGCAGTAGCTGAAATGAACCTAACAGGTGAAGCGTGGGAGTAGAGCTTGTCTAGTCGCCTGCCTTGGGTAAACCAAGTTGAGGGCAGAGACTGTTCTGGGTTTGCGCGCAACGTATTTCGGCAACGCGAGACAACATGCCCGATACCGGTAGAGCGCCGTTTCCCGCGAGACTTGACATCTTGGCGAGAGTTTGTGCCTAAGCAATTGAAAGGTTCGGGCGGCAAATCTAAATGCCTCTCAGACTGCTTGAGCGAGCTCATGATCTTGCGGGATTCAGCGGAAGAACAAAGTTGTTGTGACTAGAACAATAACCCGCATCAGTCGATGACGGCAGGACGGCAGTGCCATGTGTAAAGTGGGATGATGAAGACCCAAGCGCAAACAGATGCCCAGAGCGTCGAAATGATGGGCGAATCCCGACGAAGTCGCGAGAGATGATGCCCGGCTAAGGCATAGAACACGGGGTGTCTTGGATAGTTCATCAGTTTGAGCTCAACAGAACGTGAAGACAGAGAATCGGGGAGGGTTCGATAGAGTTTCTAGGATCATGATGTCTATTCCGAACTAGCCTGGAATGCACCCTGGAACGCCCGTCTCGGTCTCTGTTGTTAAAGCGGACGCCCTCGTGTCCTAGAATGAGACGTAATCGGTGAAGCAAAAATGGAAATATAACCGTCCAGGACTTTCACAACAGCTTGTCTAGACTAAAACATCCGGCCGAGACTTAAGGAACCACACCCGAGGCGACATCTCGGAACCCCGTTGGCTTGTTCGTGGACCGAGGCGGTCACGTTCGCATGCCGCGGCAGACGCAACCTTGAGATGATCCATGATGAGGTGCGTTGTATGCATGTTGCATGCTGCATAGGTAGTCAGACACCTTGCCGCATCGAGGCGATGTCGGGGTGGAGTTGGGGCGTCCATTTCTCAGCTCGCGGTGTGTTGTCTTGTCACGAGATGAAGTTGGCGGTCAGCGCCTGAGATGTCTCATTACTCCAGGAAAATTAACGGGAGGTGCAGGTACTCCGTACCTCTTCGTACCTGACTTGGAACGCACGTCAACTGGACCCACTTGTCGGATGCGGCGCGAGCTTCGCCTATTTCTTTAGCTTCTATGTAGTGCTCACCTTTCCAAATTTCCAGCGGTGATTCACCTTGATTCACTGAGAAACCGCAGTCACTCGCCGTGATGTTGACTCATCATTGGGCACGGACCCCAATCCCCCCTAAAATGAGTCCAACGACCCCGCCACGCCCGCCACCGCTGATAAGATAAAAAATTCAAAAATCCCGGGCGACGATGGAGGGGCAGAGGGGTACTCAACATCCACGCTCTAAGCAATCACTGTTTTTACCTTGGATAGCCTCAAGCCAGCACCAAGCCACAGACAAGCTACATCACGAGCACCGCCAATCCAAAGGAGAAGTGCTCAACATGGCTTCCAACGAGTCTCCCGCTGCTCCCCATGAGCCCCCCTATACATACCGCCCCAACCAGGGCTACGAACAGACCGAAGACATCCCCGCCGAGCTGAGAACCGTGCCCCACGATGCCACAGGCCAGGAAGAAGACGACGATGACTTAGAGGACGTCTTTGGCGAGGATGAAGAGATTGACGACGAGGACTGGACTGCCGACTCTGGCGATCTGACAAAGTCCTACAACCGCCAGCGCATGTTCAACAGCAACGACAATGCCGTTCCGCGTTCCAACGTCCAGAGACCGACCGCCAATACCAAGTCGAGCGTCGACGACCAGATCACAGCACTCTCCAAGCATGCTGCCAAGATCAGATTGGATAGCGTCAAGGATACCGATGAGAAGAGCAAGGACAAGGCGGATCGCGCGACAAGTGAGCAGGTTCTGGATCAGCGTACGCGCATGATCCTGCTGCAGATGATCAACCGCGGCATCGTCAGTGAAATCCACGGTGCCATCAGCACTGGAAAAGAGGCCAATGTCTACCACGCCATTCTGCACCCCGAGGGAGACGGTCCTAATGTTCAGCGCGCCATTAAAGTGTACAAGACTTCGATTCTCGTCTTCAAGGATCGCGAAAGATACATCGCTGGCGAGCATCGTTTCCAGAAGGGTTTCGACAAGAGCAGCAACAGAAAGATGGTCAAGCTGTGGGCTGAGAAGGAGTTCCGTAACCTAAGGAGAATACACGCTGCGGGCATCCCGTGCCCAGAACCCATCAGCCTGAAGCTGCACGTTCTGGCCATGGGTTTCCTTGGCGACAAGAAGGGATGGGCGTATCCCCGCCTGAGAGACGCAAATCTGACTGGGGACGACGTCGAAGAGCAGTGGAGGGCACTGTATGTTCAGCTGCTTGGCCTCATGCGCCGGATATACCAGATTTGCAGGCTCGTCCACGCCGATTTGAGCGAGTACAACATCCTGTACAACGCTGGAAAGCTGTATATCATTGATGTATCCCAGAGTGTAGAGCCCGATCACCCGCGGGCGTTGGAGTTCCTGCGCATGGATATCAAGAACGTCGGCGACTTCTTCAGGAGAAAGGGCGTCGATACGCTCAGCGACCGCAGCATCTTTGACTTCATCTCTGCGACAGACGGCCCTGTCGAAGAGCCCGCCCTGGGCGAGGCTATCGAGCAGTTGTACACCAACAGACCTGCGGACAACGAGGAAGCTGCTGCCGAGCAAGAGGTTGACAACGAGGTCTTCCGGAAACAGTACATTCCCCAGACCCTCGAACAGGTCTACGACATTGAGAAGGATGCCGCCAAGATCGGGCAGGGTGATGGTGATAAGCTTGTCTACAAGAACCTCTTGGCCGACACTGTTGTCAAGGACGAAGAGAAGGAAGAGGAAGAGGAGGAAGAGACGTCAGAGGACGAGTCAGGCAGCGGAGCTTCTCTGGCCAGTGGCGAGGAGGACGATTCCAAGTTTGACAAGGGCCGGCCTAGGGGGCGCAAGCACGAGGACAAGGAGGAGAAGAAGGCAAGTCTAATCGCGTGGTCTTTGAGGAGTAGCGTTACTAACACAACACAGCAACACAAGCAAGCGGTCAAGGAGGCCAAGCGCGAGAAGCGCAAGGAGAAGATTCCCAAGAGCGTCAAGAAGAAGCTCGTCTCTGCGTCGTCAAGAAAGAAGCACTAAACTGCTGACTCGGGGACTAGAGCAAGCGAGCCGCATGGGCTCCAGCGAGGATAGGTCTGGCGGCGGAGGACATATTCATGTGTATGCAATCGGGTGATGAAGACTCGATCGGCCACGGACGGGCGGGATGCCGTGTTTTGGCTCTTGCGCCGTAACCGCTCCTTGCCCGTCATAACTGGCTCTAGAATGCTCTGGAGGTTTCACACGCCTCGAGGGTATCGTGATGATCAAGGAGAGCTCTGACGATTGCTACCATTCTGCGGCGGTGTTAGAACCTGGGCATGGAAGAGTGTGGGCTATTCAGGTCGAGCCCATCCATCTGTGACGACATAGACCGAGCAGATAATCAAAGGCATCTTCTTCGCCATTTCTTCCTTTGGACTTCGTGATGTGACACCCTGCCCTTTCCTCAAGATGCCTCTTTCCCTCTGCCCAAGGTGGGACGGGTGCCTACCTGCCTCGTACGGTACCAGAGTACTTAGCTGCGAAGGTAAGCGACGTTCGAAGGTGAGGAAGGCACGTATTCCCGCCTCCCTGCACCTTACTCTTGCCTTCCGCAATTTCACGTTGACGGCGGAAGGTATCGAGGCACCCCGTTCTTGCCTCTTCTCACGGATCCTTAGGTCTCGCCTCTTTTTCTTCCACAAATTCCTTCAACCCTCCACAGGATCACACTTCGGACACTCTTTATCGTCAATTCTGAGTCCATCATCACTCGTTTCTTCCACCTTCACTAAGACATTGCCCATTTCCGACCTTTTTCAAGGCAAAACTACCTCCACTCGTTACTCCCGACGACCGCTCAACATGTTGAAGCCTCTCCTCATCTTGCTGGTGGCTGTCATGGTCGCGGCTCAGGCCAACCATGTCATCTACGGCTTCGAGTATCTCGGATGCGTCAGTGTCACCTCGGACAAGTTTGACGCTTTTGTCGACTTTGGTAAAGGCTACACCCCTGAGCAGTGCCAGTCTGCTTGCACCGGTCGCAACTACGCTGCTACTTTCCCCGAGTAAGTCATCTCCCAGGGCATATGCGTGGCCATTCTCTACATTATCATCCCAACTGAACATTGATACTGATGATGGATTGTTCCGCCGCAATAGTGGTTGTCGTTGTGGGAGCAGCATCCAGAGCTTCCCAGTCGTGAACGAGGCTTTCTGTAGCTACCCGTGCAACCGCAACACCGCGCTTGGCCAGTGTGGATTTTTCAACCCACCGACCTGCAGCTATGCCAATGTGTACAAGGCTTGTAACGAGATGCCGCTCCCCTCTGATCCGTCTCCCGCTGGCCCGGCCTCGACTAGTCCAGTTGGCAATGATCCAGGTTCAGATATCACGTACTCGACCATCCGTCTCCCTCCCATCACCCGTACCGTGAAACTGGCTACGAGATCTACCGTCATCATCCAGAGCGTCACGCCTGGGAGTGATGGTCTGACAACTTCCTGCACCGTACTGTCGGGCACTCCCACTATTCTGGCGCCAGCGTCTCCTTCAGCTCCCACAGTCGTCGTTCAGACGGTCATCGTTCATGTCTCGCCGAAGAGCACCCCTGGATTGCAGAGTTACGGTAGTGTCCAGTCGGATCCTCCCGTGGCTACCGCACCACCGGCTGCGCCGATGACTGAGACATACACCAACCCGTCCTCACCATCTCAGACGACTCCCAGCGACCCCGATGTCACCAGTCTGACCTCGTACGACGACCCTCCCGTTGCCGTTCCTCCTCCCGGCAATGTCACTGTTCCCGTTGCTACATCGACCCCCGATGGACCGATGTTCCAGACTCTCATTCTGACGGACGACCCTCCTGCTGCCACCGCGACATCCACGCCAGCCGTCGTGACTCAGAGCCTAGCGCAGCGGCTCACAGTCTCGGGCATTGGCATCGTCGTTGGGGTTCTGATCGCGATGGGTTCCTAGTTACTTACCGCTCATGTATGAGCATTTACGAGAAAGAAACAACGAGAAACAAGGGTGGACGGCGAGAATGTTACTTGCTTGGAAGATTTTTGGAGGCTCTGAGGCCTGATAGTCACCGACAGCCATTAGTTCAGGGGCGTGATGCTGGGGAAAGTTGCTAGCATAGTCTCAGGCTCTTGTCAAGACGCGAACATTAAGAGAATCATCTGTCTTATTCCCGAGACTGACTTGCCAGTGATATTTTGACAAACGTGAGGTTGAGCCCTCACAGATGCGCCGCCAATCCGGGTTGCCTTAGTGATTGATTTCTTCTAGAGTTGCCTTCATGGCTGAATCCTCCCAGACGCATCTGCATTCTTGACCTAAGGCCGCTTGCGGTTGCTTCAGTGGCAGGATTCAGGGGTACAGTCTAGGCACTGTAACATGGCCGTTCGTCAACCCGCTGGCTGCTCTTCCCTGCCAAATTTCGTACTGTGTGGAGGACCTTCCTGGAACTGGGACCTGATGAAGAGTACGTACCGAATACCGCCTTATCGCCAAATTCAGGGCAGTCGCACCGATCCGGGACCTTCTCGGAGTCATGCCCGGCGTCCAGATAGTTCATTTAGGCGGTACTTCAAGTCTGCAAGACCATCTGCTGCCTTACCTCACTGGGTTTCCTTACTCCTGCAACTCTCTTGCTCTCTTAACTTCAACAAGAACAGCAGATAGACGGGCAAACTGATCAAGATCTGCGCCGCCATCTGCTCTGCCGTTAGGTACGGCGCCCAGCAGCCATGTCGGAACTACCCCTCCAAATACCAACCCTGGGTCGCGACACAGTACCGCGGACCATGCCGCGCGACGCGCCTCTCACCGCTCCGGATGCGGACGCAGTCCCGGCCACGTCGATCAAGGGAGACGACCGAGCCGAAGCAACCCCCGACGCCGAGGCCGTGGCCTCTTACCAGATTTCCCTGCCTATTCGGACACGGCAGCCGCCCTGGGAAGCGAAGAAGCGTGCGGGTGGCTCTGCGGGGCCGTTCTTCGAGGTCCTCTCATCCGACCTCCGCTACCAGATTTACCAGCTGGCTTTTGGCCGCAAGATTCTACACCTGTACTTACTGTATCGCCGCAGCCTCCAGCCAGATGTGAGATGGAGGAAAGGCCATCAGCCTGTGCCGGCTTGGTACCCCCATTCACCGAGCGTGTCGCCTATGGATCCGCCTTTTGCCGATGCGAGTATGACGCCGCAGTGGTACTGGTGGAGCTGCGTGTGCGGCCCCGAGGACCGCAAGCTCGAGACCAAACTGTCTGATCAGTGCCCTAGAGGGTTCTACCAGACGTGTGGTCCTAAGGAGACATATCTGGGTATACTCCCGTGGCTGCTGACATGCCGAAGAGCGTGAGTTTGCTCTCCGCACCTGGGCGAGTTCATCGTGACGCATGAGACTAAGCCAACAGCGGTTGTGTCACATCAGATGACCGGTACTGACTGAATTACAGCTACGAAGAGACGATACAGGTCTTGTACGCGAGCAACACATTCAAGTTCGAGCAGAGGCTTGAGGCTATGTATTTTCCGTACGCCATCGCTACGCCGCACCTCACTTGGATCACATCGCTAGAGATACGCATACCGGATCGTGATGAGTCCCTTGTCGACAAATCGTTAGACAAGTCCCCGCGGCCATCACCTGGAGCACCCACAATCACTGAGCTTCGCGCACTGAGCCCCCGAGATCAGTATCTGAACATTATCAAAACCATCGCGCCAAACTTCCCTGCCCTCCGTCGGTTACACATTTCGTTTGAGGGCTCCGTTCGTAGGGTCCCGGTTCCTCGACCAAATGTGACAACGCTCCTCATCTCCACTCTCGGTGAGGTGGACACGGACGAGCTGGAGTCTCTCATCCTAGGTCCCATTGACGCGATGCCAGTGGAGATTGAGAAGCAGGTTCTGTTTTATCAATCACTCTACACAGCACTTCTCACAGCAGAGAGCCAGAAGAGCGAGGGCGAGGTCAAGGAGGTGGAGTACCTGCGGAGCGACGGTCGCCCTGGATGGACCAAGTTCTGGCGGTCGTTAGACTCAGCAGAGGGGAGCAAGACTGGATACTGGGTTTGCAAGCATGGCTGAGAAGCCGAGACAGAAGGTTGACAGCCTAAAAGGCAGGCTTGTCTCGGTTCATGTATAGGCCCCGTCACACGTCACGGTTCGTCTGAGGCTCGCCTCGTTCGGCCGGCGCATCACACTATACCAAGGCATTTCAAGTTCCAAACAGACGTCTGTCAAGTTGGTTCACTTCTCTGATTACGCAGAGCTGTCCTGGAAGCAAGCTTTCTAGTTCTCGAGTGCTGACGCTTTGCGGAGGTATCGGATGTGGGGAAGGCGAGAGCACCGCGGCCGAGCCGTGCGCCGTGCGGAGGCTGTCCTTCATGCTTCTGTGCCTCTGCCCCTCATCCGATACCCATGTTCTCCCCTTCCGCGCCAGCGTTTTGTAAAGTAACCCTCCTTCGTTCTCGGAATTTGTAGGGATGGATCATGCAATCTTCCTGCCGCTTGCTTGCTACTTATTGTAACAGGAGAAGAAACGAAAAAGTCAGCTCTCCAAACGCTATGGCGGCACGACGGTCTCCAACAAAACGTTTCCATTGTCTGTGAGCACATGTCTCCTGTTTCCTCTCGGTGGAGTGACCTGACTGGGGGTAGAGAGCTCTCTGCTGTTATATAATACGAGAGCTGTCGCACGTTTTGATGTCTGCGGCACGAACATATGCACGCTCGGTTGTGGCTTCTTTTCATCTGCAGCTCAGCTCATCTTCGGTCTTTGGGAATCTTGAGATCACCGGCGCTCAAAGACACTCGCAATTCATAGCGAAGTACTAACGGAACGAGACGAAATACCCGCGAGAAACATCGGGTCGAGCTACGGGAACAACCGACAGACGCGGGACTAAACTAGCGACCGCGGGAGACGAATTTGCCGCCAACGAAACGAAACGGAACGAAACAAAACGTACCGTGCCGCCATGCATTCGCCAATGTCAAGCCTCGACCATTGGTGGTGGCGCTTCCTAGAGAACCACGTCTACCGCATCCCACCACCGCCGAAGCGCAAGCGCACGAAGCCGATGCAAGTTCTCTGCGTCGGTCCGCCGCGCAGCGCTACCGAGTCCCTGCAGCAGGCTCTACTTGCGCTCGGGTACGATCATACCTATCACGGCTGGGATATCGTCTACGACGACCCGCCGATTCCTGCCACGGGATGGGTGAAGCTTGCTCGGAAGAAGTGGTACGGCGGTGGCGAGTCATCCTCGCCGAAACGCAAAGGAGGCAGAGAGATTGATGACACATCATCAGAAGGCGACTGCCAGATCACAGCTGAGGAATTTGACGAGCTGCTGGGCCACTGTGTCGCGGTGACGGACGCAGCGGCGAGTTGCTTTGCGGCGGAGATGATCCGAGCGTACCCCGAGGCCAAAGTTGTGCTCAATGTGCGGCGGGACCTTGACTCGTGGCATAAGAGCGCGGTCAAAACGCTGGTTCACGTGAACGAGAGCTGGAGCTTCTGGGTGTCGAGTCTGTTGGATCGAGAGGCGTTTTGGGCGTGGCACGTGTATGAGAGGTTCTTGTGGGCCTTGTTCTTCCGCGCGCCGGATGGCGATATGGCGAGAGCGATTAGGAGGAACGGCAAGTGGGTTTATCGTGGTAAGTATTTTTCTTTTTCTTGTCCTGACTACTGTTTTAGTGTCGGCTCAATGTTCCTTTTGGGGGGGTCAAGCCTTTTCTATTGCTTCTTTCAAGCACAAGCCTTTTCTGCACGCGCGTCACAAGAGTCTTGCCTGGCCTTGAGTGGATGCTCGTGGTCTGATCTACGAGACCTCCGCCGACAAAACGGACCCACGTCTCGTGGCAGGAAAACCTGGTGGGATGACGGGACTAACGGCACGTATTAGAACACTGCGACATGATCCGAGGCATGGTGCCCGCTGACCGATTGCTCGAGTGGTCCGCCGATGAAGGATGGGAGCCTCTGTGCAAGTTCCTGGGTAAGGTGGTGCCCGATGTGCCGTTCCCGCACGCGAATGCCGCTGGGCCTGGGGGCGGCTGGAAGGCGAGGGAGGAGATGGCGATTAAGAGGTGGGTTGAAGGGGTATTGACGAATTTGATACTGTTAGGGATTTTCTTTGTGGGAGGGTGTGCTGTCTGGATCAAGTATGGGAGGTGAAGACAACATCTTGTGTGAAGATTGGTGTTAGAGTAAGCTGAATCGGAGAGAGTATTATGGTGCGTTCCTATAATGTGGATGATGCGGAACATGTTACGAGACGCTGTAGGCGGTTGCGGAACAGTTACTCTTGAAGTCCTCACGGGCCGGCGACATCCATCGTAGTACGAGAGACCAGGCCGTACCCAGATGCGATGCTATAATGACTTGCCTTGCTACCTTCAAGTTCTCAACCACAAATACTTGTCCCTTGTCTGAATAGGATCACTGGTCAACATCATTGCCGCGATATTGCGTTACTCGGTGTTCGGAACGCTTATAATGCCGCGGGTTGAGTGCTCGCCGCCGCCCTGCCTATGGTACTCGGTCGTACTATCAGAGCTTGACCATATGACAATTTTCAATTTATTCCTGGCCCAAATGAGACGGCCTTTGAGTCAAAATGTTGCTCTATCCGTATCGGTTGCCTTGTCGACCGTGCGATGGCATGGTAACGGAGATGGCTATGGTATTAGTCATCTGCGTTGAGAACCCAGTCGGAGATAAATTTGGTGATAGTTTTGTTGGGACAGACATTCTCCAGGCGACATATTATGCCGTGAAGGTTATTGTGATTCTGTTCTGAGAATAAATTGGTTCTGGCGAAGAACATCATGTGAATTTTGGCGGCTCCCATTGTGTGCCATACACGTACACATTATCTCCATAGCAATCCATTGCCCTTGAAGGATATCGTGATGTAAGTAGATGCCAAGTTTACTACAGCTCGCATGGTCCAATTTGTTTCGTTCATTCACGATAGTCTCTATCACTCAGCTGAGGTGGTTGATCTCTCCTAGCTTTGTTGTTTGAAGGTGGCCGCGGTCTATTTCTTGCTCGCTCTCACGGTTGATGATAATCTAGGAAGCGATGAAGGCAACCTCAATGGTCTGATTGACTGGAATTGTTTGTGATTTAAACGTATCGATGATACCGTAGCCATCTCCGAAACGCAACCATGGAGTTCCTCAAACACCCGCAAACCGACTTCTTCAAGGTATTGACGCCATAGGTATCTCCGAAATATCAAAATAAAGCTTTTATTAGACCTTGCAGCCCCCGCGGCAGCTAGCCCATCTTCAACATCATGATCAAGCTATTCGATCTGAAAACTAAATGTTGCCTGTTTTATTCAAATGTAAGAAATTACATTCCCGCAAGTCGCCCTCTAGAAGTTGGAACCTGGAGCTTCACATCCACCTTATAACTTTCAGCAACATACTGGGTACCGAATCAACACATCCAGACAAGAGAAAGAATGAGAGCAGAGCATCTTAGTGATGCTTCCACTCAAGTTGAGACAGCGTCGTCGGCCTCGGCCCCGACGTCAATATCCACTCTTCCAATGGAAATCATCGAGAGGATTGCTCAATGCGTCGACGTTCGAGTAGTAGATGATATATACGCACTATCTCGAACGTGCAAAGGCTTTTATCATTGCTGCATCCTCATCTATCACAAAAGGGTGGTTGACAGACACCCCTATCTACTCAACTGGGCCACCGTACTCGGCAGAATTGATCTCATGAAGAGATTCCTCAAGGCGGGAGCAAGCCAGAATGCAAAGATTCGCAATATGGAACTTGCTAGTCGACTACTGTCCTATCCGCCGTTTCTTGTTAGTCCGACGAACATTTTTCGGCGGTTCTTTTACCAGGAATTTGACGAGATTTTCGTGACGCGTTGTCACACAAGACCGGCCGTCAAAATACACCGCCTTCGACGAGCAATGCCCGACGAACTTCGTCTGACGCCGCTCAGTATCGCTGTCCATCAAGCCAACTACGAAGCCTTCACCTTGCTGTGCAACCACAAACCCAATTGGAAAATACTACTCAATCCTGAACTTCTCGACGCAGAAGGAAAGACACGCGGGGTATATTGGCGTCTCTGCGACATGGCTCTTGACCACGACGACGAAGAGATGCTGCTGAGAGTCTTGCCAACAGTGCTAGCAATGGACTTGGGTTATCTCGTCCGATTCTACACGAGACTGACGCTGGCAAGCCTCATGAATCATGATTTCTTGAGGGTGGCGGCGTTCTTCCTTCGACACTTATCCTTCAACAACTACTACATGGTCATTGGCAATTATTTTTTCTTTGGCGCCGACGTCAATGTAAGATGGACGTACATGGATGGCCGCACCGCTCTGATGCATGCCTTCTATCTGTCAATCAACAAGAAAAGACGGCCAGACTTCTTTGCGGATTGGGCTGCCTTACTGGTTCTTCACGGGGCCAATGTTGACGACGACCGCGGCTTGGGACACACGCTTCTCATAGAGGCTTGCTACATGGGCATTTTTGACCAGGCGCGTGTCCTCCTCTCGATCGGAGCTTCGCCCACTACGGCATTCATTCGCGCCGGCTGTCCTGTATTGGTTCAACGGCGTCTCTCGCAGGGCGGCGTGTACCATATGAGGTGCAACGGCAACGGTCTTCAGGTCCAGGACTTCACGCCCCTTGAGATTGCGTGTCTGCCGAGTATGCACGCCTTTTCATATGGGTTGTTACATTATTCCGCGAGAGGCGACGCCCAAGCAGAGGCGAGATACCAGGTCTGGCACGCGTCGCGGTTGGCATTCGTAAAGTCCATAGCACTGACTTTGACTGGGGCTTTTGGTCAACTGATCCTACGGACGGCCTTGTCCATCGCAGCTGAGGGTCGGGAGGTAGACGTTGTCCGCGCCCTGCTGGAGGCTGGTGCAGGCCTTACCGGTGGACGTTGGCTGTCCTTGGGTAGGATTGGACACTTGCCTCCACTGGTTGTTGCTCTGCGTACATCGGAGGTCTTTAGGTACGAGCGAGGTCACGCTGAGAAGACGGCCAGACTGCTACTTGAAAGCGGGGCGGATGTGAGGGATTTGGACGAGTTTCCGGACGCTCTGTGGAAATTTGATCAGATCTTTGGGATTCCTGCCTCTGATTACAAACGGCCGGAATGATAGCCGGATTTCTTGAAGTCTGGACTCCAGGAAAGTTACCTGTATCTCACCACATTTTGAATAGGAAGTGCGGAAGCTTGCCCAGGTAGGCAATTCGCTCATTCACACAACGGTGTTGTGAGGTGTCTGTACAGCAAAGCATGAACTATGTATTAGTACCAGATAGCTACATGGCCAGAAGTTTCAAAGAAGACTTTGCCAAATGATACTATCCAGTTGAGGTCCCGCGCATAGTCCATAAACTACCTTGTAGAACATGGTTCACTATCCAACCTTGGGAATTTGGCCCTGTCTAAAGACTTTGAAATGGCTGCCCCCCACCTTTCGAAACTTGAGAATCTCTCTCTCGGCCTGGAGAGGAGTCGGGAGTTCCGGTGTGATGATAAAGCGCCTTAAGCTCTGGAACGGCACCCGCCCATCTCCAGACATTTCTTCCAGCTCGTCCAAAAGATCCAGCTGATCAATCCTATAAAGCTCCTGACTAACCGGATCGTACGTCCCCTCGAACCTCTTATCGTCCAAGTCCGACAGCTTCACCTCCAACATCGTAATGTTAGGGAAGTGCTCTTTGAGCAGCCCAAAAACAAGCCGCCAAGGCACCTTGTCTCCCTTGTCTGCATTCTCGGAAGAGGCGTGGCGCGCGTCAACCTTGATGTGGCAGATTCTATCACACAGTTCCCTCGGCATAGCCCACTCCTCGGCTGCGTTCCATCGGGGAGTCATCAGTACGGGCCCTGGGCTTCTATGGTTGCCCGTCCAGCGACGCTCAGCCTGCTTGGAATCATCCCAGTCCAAGAGAATGGCGTCTTGAGACGGGTTGAACGGTACAGAGAGCGGATCCGGTTTGCCGAAGAAGGTGGTGGCCAGCGCTCTCGTCTCGCGGCTCACGGCGTAGAGAGGTATTCGAGTCCAGGACCTATACGAGCGGAAGTGTACTTGCGGGCCCCCTCTCCATTCCTCGTCCATCACTGCGAAACCCTCCATGATGATCGGGGTCTGTGACGAGAGCAAGATCTTGTCTCTGAGCTCTTTTGGAAGGTCCGTGAATAGGAAGAACGTAGACGGTTCGGATATATCAACTTCCTTCTTTGACCTCTCGTCTTCGTCTTCTAGAGAGTCCACGATCATTTGGAAAGGGCGATAGCTTTTGGGCAGGCGTTTTGGGTGATAGGGGTGGCATCTCATATGCCTTCGGGCCTGCAAGATGAGGCTGGGCCATCTATCGCGGTTGGTTGCATCTATAGGTATATCCAAGTCGTTCTTGATCCATGGTTCAATTAAGTCATACGCATTCTCAGGAGTTTCGTTGCTGAGAGATTGTGACCCTTGTGAAGTCGTGTTGGACCAAGGCGGTCGAAAGATTCTCGCAAAGAACGATTTCGCCATGTCTTGCTGGACAAGTAAAGATGAGGTTGAGTTGCTAGCGTAGATGTGAATTAAAGGTTTGGAAAACGGGCGTTACGGTGCATGGACTTGCTTTCACGTTTCTACCGGTTAAAAGGACACCATTACTATGCAGAGAAACAGGAGGCATCTGAGTACTTGCCTTCGTATGATGTGTCTCGACACGTATGGTTTCCGAGTCATTCCTAGGCAGTCGTTGAAGTCAAGGGGTAGATTACTAATCGGCCGGCTCCCACTTGAGTTTCAACGGTTATGGGCCATATGACCATACGACAGGGATTCAAAACTTAAGAATATGTAGCATGATCAAGTCATAACGCTTGCCGTCGCAAAAGGGGCGTTGTAGTCATGCCGGTTTTGCGGATATGACATAAAAAGTCCTGAAGACACTTTACGTGAGGTCGTGGCTCGAAAGAATTTGAAAACCCAGATATTTTGGCTAAGTCGATTCTAGAACTTTCCATTTCACGGCATCGGAAACTTATTGAAGCCTTAAGTCAACATACCCACTTCCTGGCACCCCCCTGTTTCTGGCACCCACAAAAACGCGAAAATCCACCACAACCCAATGCCCACCCCCAACCTCCTTTTATCACAACATTTTCAATTCGCGTCCAAATGGGCTCATCTTTTGCACATGTCTTCTTCTATATATAATGCCTCAATATACCGAAGATCAGCTTCGTCAGGCTCTCGAGGA